>NC_053157.1:134739088-135039088 GCF_016835505.1 Polypterus senegalus
TGTGTTCCAACTATAGAGGGATCACACTCCTCAGCCTCCCTGGAAAAGTCTATTCGGGGGTTCTGGAGAGGAGGGTCCATCCGATAGTCGAACCTCGGATTCAGGAGGAACAGTGTGGTTTTCGTCCTGGTCGCGGAACAGTGGACCAGCTCTTCACCCTTAGCAGAGTCCTGGAGGATGCATGGGAGTTTGCCCAACCGGTCTACATGTGTTTTGTGGACTTGGAAAAGGCGTTCGACCGTGTCCCTCGGGAATCCTGTGGGGTGCTCGGGAGTATGGGGTACCGGACCCCTGATAAGAGCTGTTCGGTCTCTGTACAACGGTGTCAGAGCTTGGTCCGCATTGCCGCAGTAAGTCGAGCCCGCTTCCAGTGAGAGTTGGACTCCGCCAGGGCTGCCCTTTGTCACCGATTCTGTTCATAACTTTTATGGACAGAATTTCTAGGCGCAGCCAGGGTGTTGAAGGGGTCCGGTTTGGTGGACTCAGGATTGGGTCACTGCTTTTTGCAGATGATGTTGTCCTGTTTGCTTCATCAGGCCGTGATCTTCAGCTCTCTCTGGATCGGTTCGCAGCTGAGTGTGAAGCGGCTGGGATGAGAATCAGCACCTCCAAATCCGAGCATGGTCCTCAGCCGGAAAAGGGTGGAGTGCCCTCTCAGGGTTGGGGGAGAGATCCTGCCCCAAGTGGAGGAGTTCAAGTATCTCGGGTCTTGTTCACGAGTGAGGGAAGAATGGAGCGTGAGATCGACAGGCGGATCGGTGCGGCATCCGCAGTGATGCGGGCTCTGCATCGGTCTGTCGTGGTGAAAAAGGAGCTGAGCCGTAAGGCAAAGCTCTCAATTTACCAGTCGATCTACCTTCCTACCCTCACCTATGGTCATGAGCTATGGGTAGTGACCGAAAGAACGAGATCGCGAATACAAGCGGCTGAAATGAGTTTCCTCCGCAGGGTGTCTGGGCTTTCCCTTAAAGATAGGGTGAGAAGCTCAGTCATCCGGGAGGGGCTCAGAGTAGAGCCGCTGCTCCTCCGCATCGAGAGGAGTCAGATGAGGTGGCTCGGGCATCTGATCAGGATGCCTCCTGGACGCCTCCCTGGTGAGGTGTTCCGGGCACGTCCAACCGGGAGGAGGCCCCGGGGAAGACCCAGGACACGCTGGAGGGACTATGTCTCCCGGCTGGCCTGGGGAAGCTTTGGGATTCTCCCGAAGAGCTGGAAGAAGTGGCCGGGGAGAGGGAAGTCTGGGCCTCTCTGCTTAAGCTGCTGCCCCCGCGACCCGACCTCGGATAAGCGGAAGAGAATGGATGGATGGATGAACACTATGTGTTACAAATGTTATTTTTATGTTCTTATAAATATCATTCTGTACATTTCATTGTTTATCATTGTTTATCTGTGTAATAAAATCTACTGTACATTTCAATCCTCTTTGACTCACTCGTAACAAAGCAGAGCATTGTGCTCTTTTTATATTATAATAGTATTTTTGAAAGCCTCACACTACTGCTATATGAAAGCATTGTCCTGAACTACAATCCCTTACCCACTCATTGTGTGTGTGGAGTTTGCACAAATTCCCCACATACTTGTAGATCTTCCATCAGTTTTCCTCTCATATCCCTAAACACATTCAGGTGAAATTAACTGCTGAGTGTGGGTGTTTCAGATTTGTTTCCTGCATCATTTGCAGTACTGCCAGGATAGGTTCTTACTCTCTATGTCTATGAGTTGGATTAACTCAGTTTCTTTGTATGCACATGTGTATTTATATATCACTTGAATGAACTCCAGCACATTTTGTTTTGTTCTTTTAATAAATCCTTTCTGCCATTTTTCTACTAAAAACTTAAATTTCTGGTACATATTTATTTCAGGAAGAATGTCATTTTGTGGATGGAGAAAACAAGTCTAATATAGGATTCATAGGGTAAATATTGTCACATGAACATAAGAATACAGTGAAATTCTTACTTACGGATACTAATCATATAAGACCATAATTTAAAGTTTTACTTCAGTCATTGGTTCACAGCATAGCATTTCCTCATATTCCTTAACAGTGTTTTTCTATAAAAGAATGAGAAACAACTTAGTGAAACTTAGCTAAATTGTGAGTTTATTGCAGGTGGTTTGCATTCTGTTGTCATTGTGGAGATCGTAATTCTTCAGCAAATCTTTATGTGTATATCATCGCAAATAGTGACTATGCAGTTTTTAGTTTAACTTTATTCTTTAATATGAAACTAGATTGTTTAAAAATATGTATTGTTAAAATGTACAATGAGAAACAGCATTTACAGAATCGAGTTGCAGTCTGAATTTCTAACAAACCAGTCACAAAACTATCTGCTGAATAAAACATGCAGCGTTCAGAACATAGTCCCAATGGTTACTTATAAATGTGTATTCAATGGTCTTCAGTGAAATGCTCTTTCAGTAGGTCTACTACTAACCACTTTATATTTAAGCATCCCTATTATTAAAGCAACCCGTGGCAGTATGTTTAGTTGAAATGTTATCTTTGAAGCCCCCTGCTTGATTTGTCATTGTGTCAAATTGGGGCACAGCAATAAGGAGAAGAGATGACTGCAGGCGTGATGCTTTGCTTTGACACAGTCTTGTTTGAATCCCATTTTGTCCTTAGCAGGGAATGGACAACGCACAGGGCATTGCTGTTGGTTATTTCACTTGTTGTTTTCTGTTTTATGACATGTTTTTTGTAAAAATGTTTTGCTCCATTAGTGACTCTTAATTTCAGCAGCAAATCATCTTGGCATAGTTAACGTTTGACATTTGGAATTTCCTCATATAACATTTACATCCGGTTATTTTGCTGGAGGTTCTGTGAATGTTTATACTGATCATTTAAGTTTATGTGACTTTGTTTCTAATTTCATTTTCAAGGTCATTTTCTTCTTCGATAATGTGCTGTTTTGGTGTCGTACCCTTTTTGTGTCTGACAAAATATAAAAACAGCTATAGTTCTATATACAGTATGGTAAATTCAGCACCTCTCCTAGAGCCCTTAACTAAGATTTATTAAGATCATTGTTTTCTAAGTAATAATACAGAATAAACTGGAAACATAAAGACAAGGGACACAAAAATCTGAATTTGTTATACTAACAACAAATGCAAAATATTGGAGATTCTAGAACTTAGTCTTCTGGTGTCACTGAGTTTACATGTTTGTCTGGACTATTTAAGTAACCACTCTAGATTAAATTTTACAAAAAAAATACAGCATATTTTTGTGCTTTATTGGTAGGAATGAGTGAATTTGTGTGCAGGTTTCTGTTTATTATATGCAGATGTCTGTTTTAGTCAAAGCACTAGAACACAGGCAATTACTATTGTAATTTTTATTTAACTTACTCTGTGGAGTGAGAAAAGAAACATAGTAACTAATTAAATCTGATAAACCATGGATTAACTAATTGGTTCCTTTCAAAAATGTTGACTTCAGTACATATATAGTATATGATTGTAGATTTTCTGAGAGAGAACAGCATTGTCAGATAGTGTATAAGCTGGATGACCAAGTGGTCCTCAAGAATTGCTCTGGCAGTCAAAGCAACTCAACTCAGCTTGTTTGAATCACAAGAAAGACTCTGATTTAGAGTATCAGAATATAAAAAGAAAAGAACTACTCAGATGCAGAATAGGTAAGCTCACCCTAGGATGTTTAGTAACACATCTTTAATTTTTTTCATTACTAGAAATGCATGGGTTTTGGTATGGTTTCTGAGTTTATCATGGTGTACCTTCTGCAATACCAAGTTTTACCAACTCTTCAATAATAAATAAACATAAGCACTTCCCTTTGGCTTTCTGATTATATGCAGAAAAGTACAGAGCTAAGCTGCAACTTTTCTTTCATCATTACGTTAAGATCCTTCTTGTAGATTATCGCTGAGGACTCCTGGGGTGGCTCAGATCTGCAAAAACACTTACTGACAGAGTGAGCTGTCTAGAAAAAGTCAAATCCAACTGAATGTACTAACCATGCAGAATGACTCCTGTGGCTACCAATGTAAAAATAACAAAAATTAATGGCATGGAATAAAAGAGCTGGCTTACTGTGATAATGAAGATCACTGCAATTATTTCTGCATCCACAACTGATAAATGATGATCTCAAAAAAAAGAGAATACATGTTAGAATATAATATAATTTTTCAAAGAACAGAATTAATTTCCCCCTATGAAAAAAGCAACACAAACTCCAACCAGCACTCAGGGACAAATTATTTGAGTAATTATAGATTACAGACTTTTTTACATATAGATGTGCTGTTATAGTTACCATTTTATCCGAAAACAATTTCAAGGATACCAAAAGATACAAAAGTAAATGATTTATTTAAATAATCATATAACAAGGAAGGATGAACTAAGGAAAAGTGCAGTGTACCAAAAAAAACAGACAAGAGAGAAAAGAAAAATAACACTTGCTACCTTCTGTTGGACTTGGTTTGCCAAGTGGTGTGTCCTTCCCACTTATAACACAAAGTATTCCTAAACTCACTTCCTGTCTTTCTTTGTCTCGCTGTAATCTGGCTTTGCCTCCTTGTGATGGTCCGGGTTGCCTCCACTCTCCCTGGGTGCTTCCGGGAGCCCCTTCAACCTGTAATCGTCGATAGTCATTAATCAATTTGAGTTGGGCAAATGAGAACACACACATTCAGCAAGGGATTGGTGCAATAGTGTCAAGTGCTTTTATTAAAATCCAGCTCAGATAAAAAGTGCAGGTATCACATAGCATAAAACCTTCCCTAATTAATAAATAATCCTATAAATTCAGTGATGTCCATAAGTTAAAATCAAATAAACAATCCCAGCACAACTCCCTTTCTGTTTCCAAGGCTCACCTGTAGCTTGCTCGGCCAGTTGAGACTTCAGCAGCTGCAGTCCTCTACACTGACCCCTGACTTGGCTGCCTTCATCATCCAGACTACTTGGTGTAGGTTGTCCTCCTGTCATCCTCCTCAGTCTCCTGACGTACCTTGAATCCCTGAATAGGACCCCAATCAACCCTGGAGTGGCACGTGCTCACTCAAACCAACGCCCATTCGGGACTCGATTATATATTTAAAATCGTGTTTCACCATGGACCGCTTATCACACTCCCATCAGTTCAGCATTTGCCCTCATCCACTTCATGACAGCAGACTTAATAAGCTTTTGGATCAGCAGTGGACTTTAACACCTTTTCAAGGGTCATTCTTACTCAAGCTAGGACATTTCTTCTGGGGTCAGGGGCATATCTTCCTTTTCAACAAGCTCACTAGACTGGATCTTGCTATATCAACATTAGTCTCTTCACAGTTACATTTTGAGAGCAGTATCTGCAGAATCTGCTTCTAGGTTTTTTTAACCTTCTTCCTGCAGTCTCAGTTATTTACTCAATAAGGTCGATAGACATTCTTAGCACTCTTTGGGATTCCTGCTGTCTTGTGCAATGTAGTTTTATTCCTGTTTCCTCCAAGGTTGTACTTCTTCCTTTAAATTATAGGTGCACTTTCTCCAGCATTTGTAGGACTGTTCCGCTTCTTCCTTTTGCGCTTGCATGGTGACATGTATTGTACCTGCCAGTTCATGTTTTCTTCTCTTTTTAAAGACTTTGTTATACCCTGTCCTTGCACTGTCCCCCTTTCCTTCCTGCACTGCCCTGTTTCATGGATCCACTAATCACAATATGCAAAACAATGCATAATCTAATAGACAGTGAGTTAAAAGTGATATTCAGCCAGCTCACAATACACTCTGATCAAGAGGAGAGCACAAGAGCAGAGTAGTCAATTCCCAAAAGAAACTATGGCAGATGAGTTGCAAAAGACAGATTACATAAAATATTCAACCTTCATTTCCAAATTGGGAATTCTATAAGCTTAAAATCTCAAACTATGATTCATTAAGAGATGCCAGCCAGTCTAAATATGCTGTATGTTAGGGTAGAGGATTATTTGACAGAGTAATAGCTTTTTGGTTTTTATCAGGCAGACAGATGAATTTGATTTTGCCTTCATCGTGCTACCAACACTGTTTCTGGTTTTGTGTAAATATTTTCTAATGACATTCTTTACTCTTGTTTGTTTTTAAACATACAATTACTTGCTTAATTTAAAGGTGTAGTAATAAATGATTAAGTATTGTACTAAAAATCTTTAGAAAATGAAAGATGTATTTGTTCTTCCAGATTATAGGCAATGGTGTAACACAGTGTCCCCCCTAATTTCTATGTTATAGGTAGTGGACTTGTACTGGAAAGCAGAGCCAGAAGAATGGGATAGCCCTGAACTCCAGAGGATGAGAATGAAACTGCTTGAAGAATGCCTGAAAACATCTGCAGGTCCATGTTTTGTTGTGGGTATATTAAAGAAAAAGCCTTTGTGCTGTTTTGTTTTATCATTTTTTATTTCAGCAGTGATTCTATGTGATAATGCCTCAAAAAAATTGTTTTGGAAGTACATCATTTCATCCATCCATCCATTATCAAAACATCTTAACCTTAGATTTTGGCTCACAGGAAGCTAAAGCAATCAACCCTTTCATATTAATGGTAATAATTAGATGCACATATTTTATATAACAGCGTAGCATTATGTGAGCTAAAGTATTATAAATGCATAACCTGTTTTGGAAATATTAAAGAAACATGTATGCCTCTTTTTAAGTACACTAGACTGACTATAATTCCTATTCATTCCTTAACTTTCATAACATTGCATTTACAGCTTCTGTCAGCCACAAATTAAGTAAAGTTATTAAGTTCCACTGATAGTTTAGATTATATAAAAATGTAATTTTCCCACTGACGTATGTAGGGGGCATCAGGATTCTTCCATTTGAGCAGATTCAGTCAATACACTTATGTAGGAACTAGTGGTCACTTTACTATCAGATAGTTTAAGCCCATCTGAAGTAACTCCAAAAAAAATGTTGTAAGAGAATTTGCAATAATTGTAAATCCAACACTATCTGATAGTCGATATCGAAAAATCTTTTCCCAGAAGGGCTTTAAATTTGGACAGTCACAAAACATATGCCAGAGGAAGTTCAGAGCTACAGTACTGGCCATTGTTCACAATTATGGTCCAATTACTTATACATTTTATCTAAAAATGTGCAAGTATAAAATTATATAAAATTATCAAAAATACTGAAAATCTAAAATACATTTGAGAAGTTATATACTGAGATTATTATTTAGTAAAAAATCCATTCATCCATCCATTATCCAACCCGCTATATCCTAACTACAGGGTCACAGGGGTCTACTGTAGCCAATCCCAGCCAACACAGGGTGCAAGGCAGGAAACAAACCCTGGGCAGGGCGCCATCCCATCTCAGTATTTAGTAAAAATAATGAATACAATTAAGATATGATATTAGGTAAAATTAATCTTATAATTACAGTGTTATGGTGGTACAGCAAATATCTTTCCCGCCACACTGAACTCCAACTCTTGATTTCAGAGTGATGTACATTGTTCCCATTGGCATCCTCAGGGGACAACTTTTTAATTTATAATCCAAAAACATGCTTCTGGGTTTTTTCTAACAATTCTTCCCTTCAGTTACAACCCTGTTTAATCCAAATAACAAATCAACATTGTCACAGTGTCATTGATTATGTGACTTGTGTCAATTGTCAAACTGACATTGAGTATGTGTTCTCTATGATCTCTGTAAATGACCTAGCATGTGGTCAAGGAAGAATTTTTCCCTTTTATCTATTGCTGCATGCCATGATTCATAGATTCAATTTTCTCACCAAAGTAAAGTACAATAGACGCAACCTTATCATGCTCAAAAACAGTACTTTTCATTCATGTTTTTTTACCTCAGGCTTTATGTAATTATTAGTTGGATATTAATTGTCATGGCAGCTACACTAGATTTAGTAAACCCAGCTCACAATCACACATATTCTAACAACTAGACTGAAGCAGTGTCTTCTCTGCTACCAATTGATCTGAAAGATGAGACCTTCTTTGTAGAAATCAAATAATAAATGGAAGTTAGCTACAGACATGATACACAAAGCGTGGTGTAATTCACTTAAACATTGTTTATTGCACACACATCTCAACTATGGCTAACCAAAAGATAAACCTCATGTTTCCAAATGTGTCAATGGTATGTGGATCAGTGACTCTAAATTGTGTGTTTATTATGTGATAGATTGGTGCCCTGTCTAAGATGTTCCTTGTCAAGTGCTTGTTGCTGCCAAAAAATCAGAAGTCATGACCGATGGCAATAACCAGGCAGATAAAAAAGTTTCTGTCATCAAAACCAAAATGTGATCAAACATTCAAAGGTAGAAAGGCAATAACAAATGTTCAATACTTGCTTGTAAACCACAGACAAAACATGGCCTAACATGATCTAACAAGGTCAGGGTCACAACCCTTATGAATGTGCCCCTAGCAATCAGAAAATACATCATGGCAATATGATCCACAAAATGACATCACCAATGAGAAAAGGCAAAATGGCATTGTGCAGAAAGTAAATACATTTTAGACTTTGTTAAGGTGCAACAAACATAAAACCAAGCTCAGATTTGTAATCTTTGTGTGTTCAAACCCTATAATCAATATGTAATTAGCCACGAACTCTGCTAGAATTTTACAGTAAACTTTTGAAAATTAGAGATCATAACACGTGTGTGACTTGGCCTGGGTAAAAATCCAACTTTTCGGATTAATCAGTATTTTTCATTTAAACGATTCAATATTGATTCTTAGTCTCAAGATCTATCTCTTGAATCTCTATCCTGCTCAATTACTTTATGTGGATTTTTGCTTATCTTCATTATTGGCGTCCGATCCAGTAGTTGTCGCTAATGCACATAAAATGGTGTGTGCTTTTTAACTAAAATCAGTGTATTTGACACTTAAATCAGATGTGTGAACATCGAGGGCAGCAGGTTCTTGTGTGACAACGCACATGACTAGGCACCTGTGGTGGATGTGTTGCTGACAAGTGGGCCGCATGCCAGTCACAAGGTTAGCTACCTCGCTGCCTATATGTGGAGCTGTTGTTCCAAAAACCTTTCTAGCATTTCCATTGCACTGTTCCATTGCGTGACCACATCAATCACAAGTTTGTGTGTTGGCAAGTCCAATAAATATTGCTTCTTTTTCAGCAAATGCCTAGCTATACTGCTACTATGGAAAAAGTTTGCAATGCGCCTCACCCAGCAAAACAAGTGGGAAGTTGTTTTAATTTTCAGAGCAGCATGCGATACAAAAGTGAGCTTGTGCTCAAAGTAGCTGGCTTAAAGCAGCTCCATAATAGTGGCGTAATCATTCATGATGGCCAATTCTTTTTCTTTCATGTTCCATTCATTCAGTGCCTCTGTCAACAAACATCGGCTCTAGATGCTCATTTTAAAATGCTTGCTTTTTGTCTGAGGACTGTGAGGACACATTTTCAAGACTAATTAATGTGACTACTACAAGTGAGCAACTGAAGAATTATAGAAAGACATCTCTTAACGTGTATCTTTAATGTCGACTGATTCAAGATTATATTAATTGTCCAATAGGGGAATAAATTTGGCTAAAAATTTAGTTAAAACTTGTCTACATGGAGATTCATAACACACGAATAGGTTATTGAATAACATTTATTATTTAGATAAATAGATAGATATTTAAGAAGCAATATTTGATTATTTTATAATATTATTCGCAAGATGATATAAATGTTTTATAAACCACCCCTGCATAATAACTCTGATATGTGTGGTGACAGATATGTTAGTTAAATTATGGTGAATTTTGAATGAGTGCAGTGTTGTGAAAAAGGTTTTAAGAGCAATGATTTTTTTCCACGTCTTCTAAATACTGATGTTTACTGTTCATTATCAATCAAGTATTTTCTTCTTAAGTGTCATTCCATGCTTATGCATATGTTGTGAAGTCACTATGTAGGCACCCTTCAAATAAAGTGTTACTGAAATTTGTCACATTATATTAATGTTCTCTGTGCATGATTAAGTCATTTCTAAAAAAAACCACCACTACAAATATATCATCCATCCATCCATCCATTATCCAACCCGCTATATCCTAACTACAGAGTCACGGGGGTCTGCTGGAGCCAATCCCAGCCAACACTGGGCGCAAGGCAGGAAACAAACCCCAGGCAGGGCGCCAGCCCACCTCAGGGCGCAAACGCACACACCCAAACACCAAGCACACACTAGAGACAATTTAGAATCACCAATGCACCTAACCTTCATGTCTTTTGGCTGTGGGAGGAAACCAGAGCACCCGGAGGAAACCCACGCAGACATGGGGAGCACATGCAAACTCCATGCAGGGAGGACCCGGGAAGCAAACCCGGGTCTCCTAACTGCAAGGCAGCAGCGCTACGCACTGTGCCACCTTGCTGTCCACAAATATATCAGTACATGCTAATTCAGTCAAGGTAAGATCAATATCAAGTCAAACTGGGGCATTGTGAATCAGACTCAAGTCAAATCAGGACATCAGTGCTGATACCCAGCACTACATGTGACAATGAATTGGACTTGAGAATGTATATACTGTATATGTACAGTATATAAAGGCCAGTAATCAATTAAAATAATTAATAATTAAACATATAAATGTATGTAATTAATATCAGTTAATCATATCTAACATTAAAACATGTAATTGTAAATTAATACATAAATCATGAAATACAGTATATAATGCAGAATCATCACAAAGGAATTAAAGAAATTATTGACAGTTTAAACTTAAACACTGACCTTAACCCTGAACTTTTAACAAAATACTACTTGAGCAAATACATCCTGAATTTTAATGCCTTCCTAAAAGTCAAGTTGAAAAGAAGACAAAAAGCAAACAAGGCCAATGTATTAATTCTCAAATTGGGATAGCATATGAGACACAAATTTGTCAAAGAAAAAAATGATTGAAATGACTATTGACTTTGAATGCACTGCTGAAGACTGACTTAATTGAAAGAAAAAGCATGTATAAAATGAGCATACATTAAAATACTATCCTCAATTGCTCATCACCATCAATGACTTAATGATTATACTCTACACAAGTGTTTATCAACTGTCAAGACCTGTCTGAGGAGGACGAGAACTACCTGGTGAAGCCGAAATAAAAGCAGCTCTGTGATCCCAGACAATTTAGCATGTGTACAGATTGAATGCTTTTGTGGTTGGTAGAATTGTGTCTTGGGATTTTTTGGGTTAAAAAGTAAAATGGTTATAAAATACTACTCTACCTACACGCTTTTAAAGGTCACAGTAGCTACTATCTCCCTTAAAAAACTGACACAGTGCATTAATTGGATGGTTGTGTTGCGTTCTTTGCATAAATTAGTGAATATACTGCAAACTTCAACATTCTTAAGGATAATCATTACAATTTTATTTCTTAGAATTTTGTGATTATTTTAGGGCAATCAGCACTGTAAGCTGGCTGGCTGATTAAATACAGATGTACTAAAGACTTATTTTGGTTTTAGTGCCACTTAAAGATAACCTTTTAGCACTTTTGTGATATGGTATTGATTGGATCTTCTTACAGAAACACAAAATAAAAAAAAAGAGTGTAATTTTTACCTTCGCAAGTTTTCTCTAGTGTTGTACCAACACTGACATAAAACCCCCTCCCCAACCCCTTTCCACATACTCCCATGCACCTATGTCAATTTTATAAATCAAGAAAATGAACACCAGTGCTACGTATTGACATGTGGCTATGAACCACATAATGCGAAATAGTATAAATATGGTACTGGATGTGCATGTAATTCTTTAGGTACATGTTTAACTAATTTGTATTATTGTTTCATAATTAAAAAAAAAAAAGAAAAATACATGAAAACATTGCCCGAGTGTTTTTCTTGTTACTGGACCTGGATGAGACAAACAGGCCACGTTAATTGCAATAATTAATGCGTTACCTTTCCCAGACTTTATATAGATAATGTGGCACATAAATTCTCAACTAAAATTGTATATAAGTACATACATAGCAGTACCATTAGTGTTAACATAATTTTGACTCACCCTGGATATATATATATATATATATATATATATATATATATATATATATATATATATATATATATATATATATATATATATATATATATATATATATATAATCTATTCTATATATATAAAATCTTAAAATCCTAAGCCTAAAAGTACAACGATTTTGTGTAATGATTTTATGTCACTTTTTTGTCACGCTATGTTTGGTATCATTCTTTTCAGAATTTATCGAACTTTAATGTGGTGATGTTAGATTTGCAGATTCTTATTCCGTTTTTAAATTCTAAACTAAAAAATATCAAGAACTCAAGTCCTGTGAGACGAGACTTTGTGCCAAGAGATTTAACCACGCCTGGGCCCGGAAATAAAAGACAAAGGGTAGGACAGCTGCTGTAAAGGCTTTTAAATGTTCGCAGTGCAGCACAAGATGCAGATTGCATGGCAAACTGTATTTTTTCCCATTGTATGACCGTTTAAGAGGGGTTTTGGAGGAGCAATCGCGTCATCTTGGGGTGCATTCAGTCACCCCTCTTCACGATACAAGGGGCAGAGACACTGAGTGGCTGGCGTGTAGCCCAGGCCAGGGGTTAGCAAGCGAAGCAGCAGTGAACCCCGGTTCACGCACCATAATTGTTCCAAAACTCTGGTCGTAAACCGATTTGGTCGCGAACCAAAGTAATTTCCCCCATAGGATTGTATGTAAATACAATTAATGCATTCTAGACCATACGAACTGTATGTAAATATATATTATTTAAAGATACTTAAGCACAAATATAGTTAATTATACCATAGAATGCACAGCGTAACAGTAAAGTATATGTAAAAACATTGAATAACACTGAGAAAACCTTGAACAACAGAGAAAACTAACACTGCAAGAGTTCACACAATAGCGCTACAAACCACTCGCTAAAAACACTTTTTATTAATGAGTTTTAAGCTCAAGGAAAAAAAATAACATTTGAAAAATCCGTAATTTAATAAACCACCAAGAACAGTAACATTGCAACAATGCACACTACGAACCGATTACTGTAAACAGAAGTGAAGTGGAGGTTAAAATCCAACAGAAAAAAGTCTTCATTAAATACAACGTTAAAAAAATGCTCGGATCTGTCTCTTTAAAAACAAGCCTGGTGCATTCTTTAACTGCCTTCTCGGCCTTATGCATCTGGCCATCTTTCTCTCTCTCTCTCGTTCGCACGCATGTGTGTGTGTGTCTCTCTGTCTGTCTCGCGCACACTTGTGTGTCTCTCTGTCTCTCGTGTGTGTGTCTCTCTCACTCTCTTGTGTGTGTCTCTCATGCGCGTGTGTGTGTGTGTGTGTGTCTCGCACATGTGTGTGTGTGTCTCTCTCTCTCTCTCTCTCTCTCTCTCTCTCTCTCTCTCTCTCTCTTTCTCTCTCACGCGTGCATGTATGTGTGTGTGTTTCTCTCACGCATGTGTCTGTTTGTCTCTGTGTCTCTCTCGCGCACGTGTGTGTCTGTGTGTGTGTCTGTCTCTCGTGTGTGTGTGTGTGTGTCTCTCTCTGTCTCTCGCTGCACAGGGAATGCACAGGGAGAGACTGAACACATGCAGAAATCATCGGCGCGCACAAACCAAAGGGGAAACTGGCTTGTTCGTATACCGAGTGTATGGTTGTGAACAGATACAAAAGTTTGGTGAACTTTTTGGTCGTAAACCGATTTGTATGTGTTCCGAGACGTTCGTGAACCGAGGTTCCACTGGGTGTATATATATATATATATATATATATATAATATAAACAGTACACAAACTCAAGTAATATATTATGCAATAATGAAACACTCAATTGAACACAATGTAAACTTTTTCCTTCTTACAATAAGAAATTACTGACAAATGGATTCTTTTGCATTTGTACGAAATTAATAATATTATGGTTATTTTCTTTTAGCCTCCTAACTTTTTTGCTACCATACAATATTATGCTATGCTTCCATAGCTAGTTCAAAGTTTAGTAATGGATACAAGTATCTATCATCTTATTAATTTTTATCAATGCTTTATTGTCAGGTGAATTAACTTGGCTAAAAATGTATGTAGGGAACTCTGACATTTGTTCAGGGTATTCCCTAATTATCTTATCAACTTTGACTAAATATAGAATAAACTACCTATCCATATGTCCTTTTTTATTAAACCTGATTTTTTCATAGCATGCTTGTGTGTGTCTTTTACTTAATTTTATTTTTAAAGACTTGTGATGGAAAGTGGAGGAAGATAATAAAAGAGAGAAACCAGAATTCCATGATAACCCCAGTTTTTTAAACTCTAGAATTAGTAACTGATTTAGGAAACTGTTCTTCATTCCCTATGCACACTTCAGTTTCTCCAGCAAAATGTCTCCTCCTTAATTTATTACATTATTGTGGATGTTCACCTATGCTACACAAAAAAGCTAATTGTGTTTGTGTCTTTGTTTTTGTGTAAGTGCTAGACATAACTTAGTAATAGCGCTCCGTGTGTATACCATTACCCACACATGGGCAACTGCCTAAAGAAAAATAAAATATCTACTGTACAGTATATAGCAGCTTTATTACATCTCACATGTATGCCTTTATCTGTGCATTGATAGCTGCTTCAAGCAGAATTAATCTTCCATGTAGCTGCTTTATAGCGCCCCATGAGGTTCCATGGTTCTGTTGCCTCAAGCAAAAGGATATACTAACTTGGAATGAGCAGAATAAATGAATTTCTTCAGACCTGTGAATTGTTTTTATTACCTTACTCTTATGAACTTTTTTTCCCATTAAAGAGCTGTCAGAAATGTCCCTGTAACTTAAGATAAAATTACTTTGTAATGGACAGTAGTAAAAATATGTGATATATTTGTAATTATCCCAAAAAAGCTGAAGTTTCATGTGAGCATTGGCCTTAATCTGTCATATTAGTTGTAACTTGTACATGTCATCTCTTACTACATACATTTCATCATCAACATCAATAATAACCATTTCCAAGTTGAAAATTCACTGTGACAGGTTTGGTCCAGAAAAGTTTTCCTTTTAGTTTGTATATAGACAATATTCTTACATCATAAAGAAAGTGAGACCTTCATCATTTTTTATATCAAAGTAAAAGAAAGAGAAATGAGTTACATAAGACAATGGTCAACTGTGACACCTGTTCTGCATTTTACAGTGAATCAGACAGAAACTAAAAAGAGTAAATGTTAGAGTGGCCGCTTAGCTAAAGAAAGCACTTAAAGACCAAACAATGAAAAATAATTACAAATTACCCAACTTACCTTCTTTTCTGCCAACTAATAAAAAAAAAACACACACACACTTCTTACTACTTCTCCTTCACCTAACCCCTTTTTATTTGAAGTCTATTTTTTTATTATTCAGACTAAGGATGTAAATAAAAAACTAAATATTTAGCCAATTTGAAGCTGAAAACCGGTTAAGAAAATAATAAAATGATTTGTGCCTAAGCTCCACCTCCTCCTATCCTTACCCCCAATTACAATGCACTTTACACAGCAAACTAAATTTTAGCATAGCCCCCTAGTCAAATTGCAGGTCAATTCTATAAATATAACTATTCTATAAACATAACAGCTATTTGCTCCTCCTGGAGTGACAGCAGAGCCTTTTAATATTTTAGCTTTCTTTTACAGTATATTCTACAGACTGCTGCTTTAAATGTGTCATAGTGGTACACAGGAGTGTAATATCCCTCAGTACAGCAATAATCAATATTTGAAAGCATTGTCCAGTTACATGTTGCCATTTGGATCTGAGAACTGGCATGCAAACTAAGAACTATTGCTCTGTATGTTCTGTAAATGGGTCTTATCTAGCATGATTAAAGTTCACCCTGTTCATGTTCAAATTCTTATTTGCTCCATTCTTCTTTTCACTCATTAATTTGAAATGGCTAAAAGAAATGGAAGCAGGAAAAATCAACTACATATGACAAGCTCCTTTATAAGCCACTTTGCGAATTTTCCCTAGCAGGGAGTGAGCAAGAGGGAGATAGACAGCACACTGTGAGAGCATAAGAACAACAGAAAAAAATCAAACAAGGAACATATTTTAGTGCCTTTGTGTTATGTTATTAGACATTCCAGAGGCACAATGCAATCCATATGACTAAAATAAGATGAGCATTGAATCTGCCTATTTTGAGCTGCTTTAATTTGACATTAACAAGTTCAGCTTTTGGCGTAAACAATTATATGCTTCTGATAAAACCGGTTTTATTGGATATTAAGATTACTTGCTCAGGCACTACAAATCAATGTGCAGTCCTCCAATCTCTGGTTATCTCTTTCAGGACATTAAACCTACTGATTTATTAATAACAACTAGTCATTTTAATATGTCCATAGACATGTGTCATCACAGTTCATGGGGCAGTATGATGCTGGAGCTTTTCAGGTTAACAGGGAAAGCCACTCCCTTCATATAAAAAAAAAACAATTTCCAAGAAAGGTTAATTTTAAAAAAACGTAAAAAAAAGAAAAAAAGACAGTGTCCTTTGACTAACTTTATGTAAGTTAGCTTTCAGTATGAACGAATAGTAGTGGTTATCTGAATTGAAAACACTTTTTTTGTAGTGCAGCTGAATTAAACCTTGTCTGCTGTGCTTGACCATTTTTCAATTCAAGGTTTGTTGATGAACAAACTAAGCAGAAATTTCAGTCTGAATTGAAGACACAGATCTGCACTCAGTATAGAAGAATCTCCTTTGAAGATGTTTGACATATTTTTGTAAAAAAATCTTTAAAATTAGGTAAATGTAAAGTGTGCTTGGTATTAAGTTGATTAATAAGGTTGCCATATGAGAGTTTGTGTGTATAGACTAGTGTTGGTGGAGCTTTACTGGTAGTCAAACCCTAATTGATCTGTTATAGGTTATACATGCTGCTACATTAAATAGTTAAAAATGTTTAAAGTATCTGTAATGGCTACACATACTATAGTCATAGGATAGAATATTCAGTGATTAAGAAAAATACTTTGCCCTCAGTTATTGAAAATGTTCTTCTTATTATCATAGTATTTCATAAATTAATCCATTGATTTTCAATCACATCTGTCTGATCGGGGGTCACAAGTAGCCAGTGCCTAACCCAAAATAAATGGGTGCACAGCAGGAGCCAAACCTTGAAGGAATACTTGCCCCGTGTGCTCAGCATTGAGGAAAATTTAGAGTGTTATATGAAAATATTTCAAATCATTATTCTGCATACATCTTTTTAACCATCCCCTGGCAAATGTGTAATGTTTTGTTTATTTTAATAATATGCAAGCTGTACTAAGAATGAGAAAACAATCTTTTATTAAGATGATATATGGTTCTTACTGTTTCATGAAAATTACTATTTTCAGCACTCTTTTAGATTTTTTTTTTTTTGCTTTTTGTCAAATAAAATTGCTGTATAAAGCAATTTGATAATCTTTCTCCTGCAGCAATCAAAGTGCTTTGACAACGTGTACCTCAGAAAAAGAAAAAAAAATCCCCTTTTATGTCAGTGTGCCATGCTCAGCCTAAAATACAGTCATTACACCTTGGAAACCCTGCTGGAATAATTGCTTCAAAAGCATTTTGTCTTCCATCATTATATAAAGAAATAATAAATGAAAGGTCTCTGTAAAGTAGCTTTTGTTAATGGGATGTCATAGCACAGACATGACACTCCTTGTCATTTAATAGGCAGACATTGTTAGATGTAAGTTGACTTTTATACACATAGAGTGGAATAAACAAAAGGGAGCCATGTAAGCACAGCACTGATGAAATAATAAACAACAATTTTCATCCACCTACACTAACAGGTACCTTATCGTTAAAAGTACCATTTTAAAGCTCCACTTCCATTTGTCCAAAGTTTATACATCCATCTATCTATCCATTATCCAACCCACTATATCCTAACTACAGGGTCATGGGGGTCTGCTGGAGCCAATCCCAGCCAACACAGGGCGCAAGGCAGGTAACAAACCCCAGGCGTGGTGCCAGCCCACCGCAGATACATAATAATAATAAATATAAATCCTGCATTGGTCTACTTGGGTAAAATGGATGTATGGATAGATGTGTTGCTTTTTTTGTTGGCAAAAGTGTAAGAAGGTACTCGATTTTTCACTTTCATCCTTGCTTGCTTAGCAGTAGCTAGGCACTGAAGGAATATTTCAGTGATTCAAAAAACTATATAGACAATAACTTGTTCTGGAATTATTCAGCCTTAAGACATGCTTAAATATCTGAAACACTTTAACCAAGACATACAATATATTACTAAAGTTCTAATATTGCTCACTTGAATGAAACTAAAGGTAATTAATGACTGATTTATTTGTTATTCAATCCAGTTTGCTTCTGTAATATGTCAGTGGGAAAAAAGTAATTTATTGGAAATATTTTTAAATTATAAAGTTATTGTAAGTTATTTATTTGCCCAAGTTTCCATAGCTTTATGTTACTAAATGACACACAGTAGTTTTAAAGGTGTTGCATGGACATTTTGACCTTCTGCATTCTTCCCAGAATACTCTTTTGAAGAGTTCATTCCTTGCATAAAATATCTGTGAATTGTCTATAAAATATTAAAATTATTTAAAGTATTTTAATCCATTTCCCACATTCCTCCACAACAGCTCCCATGGTCAGGAGGAGCTATAGTTGCCTTGTACCACAAAACGTTACGCATCAGTCAGTCGTTGTCAGGGGGTGCTGGAGTCTTTCCCAACTGGCATAAGGCACAAGGCAGGAATAAACCCAGGACAGGGTGCCAGTCCGTTGCAGGGTGAACATACACACACACACAACCGAACCACACACTGAGGCCAATTTAGCATCACCAATCCACCTAACCCTGCATGTCTTTGGACGGTGGGAGAAAACTGAACTAATAAATATTATTTTAAAAGTAAAAAAGTGCACTTTCATATATTTAGGTGTGTTTGCACCTGTCTGTCTGTTCACATGAATCATCTTGGCTTCCAGAGAACCACTTTTGTTGAAATTTGATATACTTCAAAAAAGGTTTGTCAGAACATTTTAATTTTCATTGATATATATCTAATAAAATGCTTTTTACACGTGTTTAAAATGAAAAAAAAAAAAACTAATTTACAAGCATGAATGAATTAAAAATTACTATTATCTTTAAATAAATAGCCAGTGTAGCTTCAGATTACTTAACTGTTTCATACTGAACTATAGAGTTTATTTCAGCTTGCATATTTTGTACTTTTTCTGCTCTTACTCAACTGATACCGGCTCCTGTTTGCAAAACAAATTCCCCATAAAAGTGAATGAAATTACATTTGCAAACTTGTTTATGTCCGAGTTGTTTGCAGGAACCTCTTCCTTACCAACTTACTCCTGCTGCTTGTAGATGTCCCAAATAAGTTTTATGACTGTAAAAGTAGAAAGTGCAAGCAAAACAAGCAAAACATCACTAAACTTATTTAGGGAATTAATTGAAAAAGAAAGGAACTTTGTAATACATTGTGAGTACAGTAAATAGATAGATAGATAGATAGATAGATAGATAGATAGATAGATAGATAGATAGATAGATAGATAGATAGATAGATAGATAGATACTTTGTTAATCCCAAGGGGAAATTCACATACTCCAGCAGCAATACTGATAAAGAACAATATTAAATTAAACAGTGATAAGAATGAAGGTATAACAGACAGACAATAATTTTGTATAATATTAATGTTTTACCGGCCCCTGGGGTGGAATTGAAGAGTCGCATAGTGTAGGGGAGGAAAAATCTCCTCAGTCTGTCAGTGGAGCAGGACAGTGACAGCAGTTTGTTGCTGAAGCTGCTCCTCTGTCTGGAGATAATCCTGTTCAGTGAATGCAGTGGATTCTCCATTATTGACAGGAGCCTGCTCAGTGCCCGTCGCTCTGCCACGGATGTTAAATTTGTCCAGTTATGTGTCTACAATAGAGCCTGCCTTCATCACCAGTTTGTCCAGGCATGAGGCATCCCTCTTCTTTATGCTGCCTCCCCAGCACACCACCGCATAGAAGAGGGCGCTCGCCACAACTGTCTGAACATCTGCAGCATCTTATTGCAGATGTTGAAAGATGCCAGCCTTCTAAGGAATAAACGTGTACTTTAGTATTTATGTTAATCAAAAAAAACTCACAGCTGCATTTTCAGCAAAATATGATGGTTTAATATTTCTCTGATACTATAAGTTATCACCTATCCACTAAAATGACCTACTGCCCATCATGGTTCATTGCAGCCAACAATTTCAGATTGCGTTGTCTTCAGCAGACAATAATAAAATAATCAAACAAAATAGTTACACTTATATTTACATTGTTTTCAAAATGCATGGTGAAGAAAGAAACTAATCTTAAAACTATCGACACTCCAGTTATTTCAGTTAGGTAAAAAAACAACTATAAACTCATTTGGAAGAGCATTGCAGTGTTTTTCACACATCACTTAGTACATGGCTTGAATTCGACGTGGAGAAAGGAGAACATGCAAAGTGACATATAGTGAATGCAGTGATCAAGCCACAAGTGAAAAGAGCTGCAGTAGACGATGGCACACTTGCAGAGATTTTAGGCACTGTAGACCAGCAATGAATGAATATGCAAGAATAAATGGACTTCTTTGTGAAAATGAAAAGACCAATGCAATGTGTTATTTTACTGTAAATGAGGCTCCTTTTAGGATTATTTGAGTACAGTCATTATTGAAATTCTGGCTTATGTTTTGAACTACATACATACACAATTGCATGCATGAATTTGATGGCAGATGCATACATACAGAAAGAAAATCTATAGTTTATTCTTGCATTTGCATCAGTAGGGCTGTCATTTCTGTTTAAACATTGCAAATGAGCTGCAATTACTCACAGATCGCTCTCTCAAAAAATATGTCATCTTGTGTGTTCTCTGTTCCACATGTAAAACTGGTATGAGCTGTGCACTTCGTTTACTGACAGCTCTCCTGCTATATCATACTCTTGCCACATTTAATTCAGAAATGCATTATTCAAAATAAGTATTCTTATTTATGAGCACTGAAAATGAAAATAACCCAACTAGTCTGGAGCTTTTGATGCAAGTAATAAATATATAGACTAGAAGACACTATTTCCTATTTGGAGAAAGAACGCACTCGATTGCCAGGGAAACACAGTGTGAAGGCTGATGTGAATGTGAGCCTTTCACAACCAATGTGAGAAAAGTAACTGCTGCCAATATTTTCTCATCACTTTCCACAGTGCTTGAAGTCAGCATTTCCCTTTTTGTGGTTAGTAGTACTGTTATTTAAAATTTATGTGTACTGGTGCTTACTGCTACTTTGGTATAAGGGATGTTTCACTTTTGACAAGCTTTCACACTTCCAAGTGAGACCCCACTGCTATATGTACAGTATATTAGCGTGAGCATAGATCTCCAACGGGGAACTGTGATTAGAAATAGTTTATTTAAATATCATTGCATGCTTAGACCCAACCCCGACGTTGCATATAAAGTATGAAACTGAAGAAGCAAATACAACAGGGAATAATGACTTATTTTATCCAACTTGAAGCACTGACTTTGAATGACAAATAACCTGCTTGTCCAAAAAACAACACCTGCTCCCTACCGAACTGTAAACAGACGGACGCTGCCAGCCTACTGTGAAAGGACAGAAAAGATGTCAACAATATATGCTGTGTGCCAAGAAATTATTTATTTTTATTTTCACTCAAGTTGTAATAGGCTATCTGTGGCTTTTGGGTGTAGGACAACAGGAAAATCAACAATAATAAAATAAAATAATAGCAATAAAATGTATTGCACTTGTCATTTCAACAGATAGCGTATCATAAATATTTCTAGTAATGCATTTTTATGACAAATACAGTCCTTCGTATTACTGAATGCATTACGTTATATTCCAATAGATGGTGCAATGCAATGCAAACGTTAATGCTAAAGTCTTTGTTGACTACTTAGATTTCAATCAGATGAAGAGCACAGCTAGTATGTATACATTTATATGTATATGTGTGTATACATCTATATATATATACGTATATATACACTGTATAGATATACAGTATAAAATCCAACGTCTGTCTTTCTGTATGTCTGTCTGCTTTTCACGAGAGAATACTTAACGGATTTAGATTGGGTTTCTTTCTATTATTTGCTTGAACATTCCAGTTGATTTTGCGACTTCTCTCATCACGCTCAGTATCATAGTTTGCTTGCAGTACTGATTTATTTGTGCAAATCCGAGAGAGAGGTTGTGGGCAGAAGGGAGGGGGGTAGAGCCTTCCTGATTCACACATCATCCTCCGTTCGAGTCTACCTCTCACCATGTGTTTGAGCATACCTTGCCTCCACTTAGGTAGGGATACCTGTTTGTTCAACAGACAATATCATCTACAGATTGTTAAGGAGTAACGTTTGATGTTTTTGAGAGAGAGATCAGAGCTATGTGTGTTTTAGAAGGTAGCTGCTGATTGCCAGAGATATCACGGCCATGTGCTTTTCTCTGCAGGTTGGGGACACACTCCCAACAGAGCTGAACATGATCAAATATAGTGCCAACATTTGACGCTGGAGTGTACCTACCTTCCACTTGGCCAGAATTACATTGTTTTTAAATTCTTTAACTGAATTTTAAAGTTTGTCCTGTTTCACCACTACATGGGTGGGGCAGTGGGGGACAGCTAGTACATATACATATATATATATATATATATATATATATATATATATATATATATATATATATATATATATATATATATATATATATATATATATATATATACACACATATATATATATATATATATACAGTGTATATACACACACATATACAGTATATTATATGTGTGTGTGTGTGTAATTTTAATATATGCCTTTGTGCACTGCAGCCCTGCAGACATCATTGAACACGAAACAAGCAACATAAGTAGCATAGTGAACAATGTTGTTTGTGGACTGCAGTTGGCTAAGGGAATACACTAGAAAGTCATGTTGGCCATTTTATATTAAAGGTTATCCCACATAAGGTTAATAGCAGACATTTTTGGTTGATTAAGTACTGGATTTGACAGGTTTTACTGTATAATGCAATGAAATATCAAAATTCTTGCCTTATGCATAGTGCTACCTGGATAGTTTCCAGCTGTCTGAGAAAATGTAATGGAATTAGTAAGACCAGAAGATGGATGAATGGATGAATGATTTGTTCTCTTACAATATTAACTGCAAAAAAAATCTATTCTCAACTGTAAGGAAACTAAAAATAGAATTTTAGTGTGTAAGCAATTTATAAAATAAAAGGTAACAACATTTATACAGCAAGGTATTTTTTATACAGTAGATGTAAGACATCATAATACTGAGCCTGGCATATCAACTTTATGTATCAGTTCTAATGAATGGTGCCTGACATTAACCATTAAGAGATCCAGATACAAGGGTGATGACAGTTGCTCCAGGTTATATGTGATAGCAAACTCACAAATGATTGGGGAAGGTGTTAAGCTCTAAGAGAAATATTGCAATTTAAAATGACTTTTTTATAGTGGAGAGACTGAATGGCTTTGAACAAAATGACAGCAACTCCTTACATGGTACAAGATGCATGAAATCATCCTTGAGTCTTCACATGCTATTGCATAAAAGTAGTTGAATTTTTCATTGCTTTCTTCACATTCATTGATATGTAGAGACTTGTGTAGGAAGCAGAAAAAGTCTTTGAATTGAATAGTCTGCTGCTGGGGTTCACATAAAGTGCATTTGCACATAAACACAAATGATTGTGTTTGTAAGTGGATCTTTATTCTTACAAATTCTTGAACTATTTAATTAAACAAGAGTCTCTCATAAAGTCCCTGATCACAGTGTGTTTAGCCGATTGACTGAAAAAATTGGAAAATAAACCAGTTTGACAGTAAAACGCAACATGTTTTTCATGTCTTGCTTTAGTTATTTTATATGCCTTATATAATGTAACTAAAAATATACTGTACTACCAAAGCTATTTGGGATAATGTGATCATCAAAAAATGCTATCTTTAATTCACTATTTGTTAATTGATTGGTAATAATCTGTCAGTGTTTGATTCAGCAGCATGTAAATGGCAAACTAGAAGCTCAAAGCAGGCCAGAATCCTCACTGACCTGGTTAGCAGAACTCCAAGGCAGACTGTGTTCCTACACTACAGGCTTTCTTGGCCTACACCAGGCCAAATGGGGCTTTAACTTCAAAAGTTCAAAAATATAAGCATTATCCCTTAATAATCAAAATGTCCCACAGGGGTGTGGATAACCATCAACCCCTGGCTTGTGCTAAAAAATGAAACCTCGGGAGCCTTTATTGAAGATGGATTTATTAACAAAAAAGTGGGAAAGCATTAAAAAAAGACTAAAGGAACCTTCAATAAAGGCTCCAGTCACAAAGAAACACATTGGTTTTAGTAACTGCAATGCATAACATGAACATCTGGGGGCAGTATCGTTTGTTATTGTTTGTCAAGACTGCACACAGTCCTACCAATGAAGAAGAACGTCTGAGGAGAAGAAGAACGCAGAGGAAAATAAACGTGGTTGCAATGGCACAGAGAAGGGGGAAGGAGATGGAAAAAAATTGAGTCAGAAACTTTCTAAAGTATTGGGAGCACTTCCCCGAAAAAGAGAAAAAAGTTGAATGTAGATTATGCAAAGCGGAGCTTTCTTTTCAAGGCAGCACCACCACGATGCATAAGCATCTGAAACGCAAGCATCCTGGAGCTGTGATGCTGCTGTCTCTTGAGAATTTATGCTGGCGTTGTTAGTTAGTTAGTTAGGGTCAGATCAGGAGGGGAGGGAGAGTGTGAATGAGACTGAGAAAATAAAAGTGAAAAAAGCGAACTTTTACAAGTAACAAATTTACACCCGATCTGTTCGTTTTCAAATAATATTGCATTAGTGCAATGATGTTTTCTGATTGGTACTATTCATGTCATACAATGATTTCTTCAAAATGTCACATATATTTGTCTCGCTGACACCAAAGGTGTGAGCTAATTCAGTGCTAGCAGGAGCACGCAGGTTGCTGGTTGCTTGTGCTATAACAAGCTTTACCTGGCAGTGATCAAAGCACATGTACTCTGCAAGGCATGCACAGGGTCCACTGAGTAACATTTTTTCCTCTGCATGTCCTGTGCAGACTGGGCAAGCCGCGGTCACTGATTAAAACCACAAGAAGGTACGCAAATGAATATGAATAATGTTGCATCCGTGCCACAATGTTTTCCGAAATGTACTATAAGGTCATAAAATGAATAATTCCAAATATCATATATACCTATTTCTATGTTTTTTTGTCAGTGCGGCTTTGAATAAAAAAAATCAAGTGACAAGGAGATACAAATAAGGCAGATTCACCAGCGTTTGTGTGTCAGCTTTTATCCATCCAGTTCAGAGAATTTCCAGTTTGATTGTTTCAAAACACCACTCACATCTACAGTTATTCCCAGTTTCAGATAAAAAGTAACAGCGTCAGATCCCTGGGGGACGGTAGTATGTATCGTGATCATGACTGAGAGAATAAAAATGAAAAAAAAAAGGTAACTTTTACAAGTACAGTACTATACATTTACAGTGGCTGTTACAGACGCAAATCAAATGTATGTGTTTATTGTATAATATTAACAATAAGAGGAAATCACTACTCAAAACTGTAAATAACTTCAATGACAGGATCAAACCGGGGGACTCTTGATTATAAGTCAGCAATTCCTACCGCTTTGCCACGGAAGCTATTGTATCATCCTTGAACCTTTTGTGAAAGAGTTTATTTGATCTTTGCACTTCAGGCTTTACACATTATATAGTTTATATCTACATTTTGTCATTTATTACTAAAATATTAAATACATTTCTGTTTTAACGATGTATTTTTGGTTAAGTTAAATGCACTTTTTGTTTAAAGACTACATGCACTTTAGTTTGTATTGTTTAATGTATTTCTTTTTTATTGTGATGGTCACACTAATATAACAACATCTGATTATTTTCAAATTAATATGTTTCACTAGCTGTTATTTTAATTTGATTATTATTAATTTTAATCATGTTAATACAGAGACATCAGGGTGACATTCACAGGTTGACAGACGTGAGCAGATGAGGTAAGACATGCACTGGAGCCCAGAACAGGATGTGCAACCACAGGTCGCAGGCATCAAAATAATCAGGCATGAAATAATCGTGACTAATTGACTAATCGAAAAAAAAATGTAACAATTAGTCAACTACCAAAATAATCATTAGTTGCAGCCCTACCTAAAAGGTAATCCATAGCAGCCAGGTTCCAATACAGTGATCTAATAATCAAACTCTGAAGACAGGGCAAAATTCTTGAAAACCAAGATAACCGTAAATCAAAATTTCACCAACACACAATTTAACTGAACTGTAAGGAATTCACTTTGCCAGTCTGCCTTTACTTCATGGTTACTTAGCATTGAAGCAATGTTGGCTCTACCTCTTGAGGTCCTCACATTAAACAAACAGAACATGAGAGAACAGGATTACCTGCACAAATAATACATAAATAAAATATCATTCATAGTTAATATGTGATTATACAAATAATACAAATAAAATTATAAAGGGAAAAGAATTATCATTAACGAATTTAAAAATAAACAAAAATGGCATGAAAAGGAAATTCAGACATAAGCTAGGGGTGATACACTGCCAAGTAAGGTATATTTAGAAACTACAATTACGCATTTCTGTGCAGTCGCTTCTTACCATGTGCATTTAGTTTCATGAATTCTTTTTTTCTTCATGTACCATCAACAAAGTTGGTGTGTTCTTCTGTCTAATGATTAAGTATTGGCCAAAGCCTGAATAATTTTTTGGATTGTGAAGGCTAAAGAGAGTCTTTTTTTTCTCTTACACAGGGACTCATTGGTGAAAAATATGGTAGCATCCGAATTCCAGGCGAGGTTGAATCATCAGAATTTGAAATGATTTTGGATGCTGCTGTTGAAGCTAAGTTGGACACTCGAACCCTCGAAGAGTGGTACTGCCGAGATGAGAACGCAGTCCCACCAGCTTACTACCTCAAACCTAAATCTGAAATGCTGGACAACACTCAAAGTGCAGTGAGTATTAAAGAAGACAATATCTAATAATGGATGTGTAGAAATAAGGATCAACAGGCTCAAAATCACTAATTCCTGTTTGATTTTAATTCTCACTGGTATCTCCATTTATTAATTATTTTTATTTTGCACATTAAAATACAACCAAACACTAAAGCAACATGTGTTGCTTTTTTTTTGTTGACAAAAGTGTATGAAGATACTCAATTGTTCACTTTCATCCTTGCTTGACTGATTTATTTACCCACTTATTTTTAAAACTTCAAATAGGCACCTAAAACATTTTCCACTGTTGACTGTAGAGTATCACCTATCACAGTTAAACTTGTTAAAACTGTTGCATTTTATATCTCAATACAGAAGTTGCAAGTAAACAGAATGGGTTCATAAAGTATTCTGAAAAAATATAAATAAAGTAGACTTAACTAAATTTAGGGATTTAAAGTGACACTGTGGTAAGTGGGCCCTACTTTGCATCATGTTTTGTTGGAAAAGGCTCCAACCCCACCATAATTTTGAAAAGCCCCAATCAAAATAATATTTTATAAAAGAGGGGAAAATAGCAAAGAGACTGGACCAAGGCACTCACTATACATCAGTATCAGCACAGTATAATAGCTATTTATCAATGACAGTCGCACCAGATAGAATGCTTGTGCAGAGCAGATGGAAAGCTCCAAGCATCTACAGTGAAGTGCATTATGTATACAATACATACCGATTACGGATTCTTAGAAAGAATAACGCAAATAGCAGCCAGAGTCTGCCATGGTTAATTTTGAATAAAAAGTTTACAGATATCCAGCAAGTGCTTCTTGCAGATATGGGTTAAGGCAGACATCTCATAGAACCAGGCAATGTAGTGTTTGTTTCTGGTTGGCTGACGTTTACAAAACAATAAGCTGTGTCAACTGTCACTGTGTGAAATACAGAGGAACTGTGTCAAATGGTTATTTGTGAAAACTTGGAGGATTCCTGTTATAATTTTAATTGTTAAATTTCAAAATTTAAATGTTTTATAAATTTGAAACTTTTAAAATAAGATTATAATACAAACTACCTATGTTGCAAATTTACATTGTAGGCAATATTTTAGCTGCACAGGGTTTCTCTATCAAAAGGATACAGTAGCAGCCCTATCACAAACTGGCACGTTTTTTTTTGGTTTCTGTTATCGATGTTCATTTGAAAAGCACACCAACATACCAGACAGACATGTTCAAATGTTTAGTCCAAAGACACCTGTGACATAATTCCTTATGTCTTTCAAGTAATGACAAAGTCAAAAAGAAAACACATAGCATTCTTGCTAGTTTTGGTGTTGGCTGTCAGCTGCTAATGTTATACCAGTGAAGTCTGCTGGCATTTCCTCACCAGACCAGAATTTAAGAGCTGATGTTGTATAACAGATTATTCCTACCAATCATGTTAGCTCGACAGAAGAACATGATTTTGCTCCTGTGAGTCTAGTGTGCAGTGATCAACTAGCATATGTTGCATGCCACAGCTAAGAAGTGAGTGGAAGAAGCATAAACCATGAGTGATTTTCATTAACCATTCAAAAGAAAAAACAATGCTAAACTAATGAGGCTACTTCACTAAAGATTGTTTGTGGGGTCATGGTAAACGTGATTACTCAGTACTTTTCTTATTAGATTTATGTGGCTGTTAAAGTAGGATTCAGAACTATTCAGACATTTGCACATGTCTGCACAGTTTCTAATCATCTGATCAACTTTTGTGAGAGGTTCTTTCACCAAAACCTTTATTCCATCTATGAATTGCTCAACAGCGCTCCTTATATCAATCATTTTTATTAAATTTAACTGATAAGAGAACCTCTTTTTTGGACACCTATCTTAGGGAGCAACATAAATAACACCGGAAAAAAAAAACGACTGAATGAATAAAAATAATTTAATGGAAGAACAAAATTAACTGTAGGAAAAAAATAAGAGAAAAGATTTGATGAGAAGGTGAGAGGAAAATATAATATGAAATACTTTTGCATTTATTGTAAAACTTTTGCAGTCTCTCACAAAAGTTTTTACAGAGTTTTTCTATTATATTTTTGAATCATTGCCTATATGGTGTTTCCACATTTTCATCATACATGCTTTGGTTTCCTTCCAGTTCCCAAAATTCTGCACACCAGTCACCCAAAGTTCAAAAGAACTGCAAGCTTGAATATTCAGTGTCCAGGGAGAGTCAATACCCTGTTGAGAGCTTGTTTTGTTGTATGTCTTTTACACAGAAAACATTGATCCGTTATACCTTATGTTGCTTTATTATAAATGTATAAAAATTATAATCAAAGGAATTAATGATACTGTGAATAGCTAACCTATTTTAGAAGTTAGCTCATATTCCATTGTTAGTCATAAAGATTGGCCTGTCATTATGAAAATAACCTTGTAAAAACTATTTCATTTTGTATCTTCAATATCTTCCATTTCATCCAGAGTTACATGGAAGCTGGATCGCGTCGCAGAAGGTATTGGGTGTAAATCAGGAACATTCCCTTGATGGGGCACCAGCCCATTGCAGCATGACTCCATTTCCTTTTTACATACAAATATGTGATTTTACTGTGTTATAATCCACAGTGAAATGTGATAAACTACTGTACTTGTATATGCTGCCATCCAGAGTTGATTCTTTTTTACATACAAATATGTGATTTTACTGTGTTATAATCCACAGTGAAATGTGATAAACTGTACCAACTAAATGCAGGGATGCATGGAGATTCAGCATTCTGAGATCAAATTCCAGAACCCTGCAACCATAAACTGGATTAAGCAGGTTTCCCAGAAATTTTCAGACTTTGAAAATTTGATCAAGAGGAGCTTTTTATGCAAAGTTAAAATTTAATTACATAAGCACTCAGTCAGTCATCATCCAACCCGCTATATCCTAACACAGGGACACAGGGGTCTGGTGCAGCCAATCCCAGCCAACACAGGGCACTAGGCAGGAACAAATCCCAGTCAGATTTGTTGGCACAGATGCCAACAATTTTGTATTACACTTTATCAAAAGCAAAGGTTAAATTTTCATTTATTTCATCTAATTGCTTTTGTATGTATGTATTTTAGTATTAAGCAATGTTTAAATTATTTAATAGAACCCCATCAATGTGTAATATGTCAATAAAAATAGGATTTTTTTTCATGGGAACGGATTCATCATTTTCCCTTTACTTCTTACGGGAAAAAAATTGTTTGGTATATGTCCTGTTTGGTATAAGTCAAAGGATCTGGAACGGATTAAGGATTTTATACCGAGGTACCACTGTACTTGTATATGCTGCCATCCAGAGTTGATTCTTGCCCCTTGCCTAATGTTTTTGGGAAATGCCCTGACTCCCTGTTATCCCTTTATTGCTATAATCAGATAAACAGAATAACTGAATATATTTTACATTAAGCAACCATGTTATTCATAATAATATGCAGATTACATTGCTGCTTACTGTATTTGCAGACAAATGCAGGCCTTTCCTAAAGTTCATCCATCTATCCATCCATCTTCTTCTGCCTATCCGAGATCGGGTCACGGGGGCAGCAGCTTGAGCAGAGATGCCCAGACTTCCCTCTCCTCAGCCACTTTTTCTAGCTACTCTGGGAGAATCCTGAGGTGTTCTAGGCCAGCCGGGAAACATAGTCCGTCCAGCGTGTCCTGAGTTTTCCCCGGGACCTCCTCCCGGTTGGACGTGCCCAGAACACCTCACCAGGGAGGCGTCCAGGAGGCATTCTGATCAGATTCCCGAGCCACCTCATCCGACTCTGAGCCCCTCCCGGATCACTGAGCTTCTCACCTTATCTTCAAGGGAAAGCCCAGACACCTTGCGGAGGAAACTCATTTCAGCCACTTGTAATCGCAATCTCGTTCTTTCCGTCACTAACCGTACATAGCTCATGACCATAGGTGAAGGTAGGAACATAGATCGACTGTTAAATTGAGAGCTTTATCTTATGGCTCAGCTCCTTTTTCACAACGACAGACCGATGCAGAGCCCGCATCACTGTGGACACCGCACCGATCCACCTGTCAATCTCATGCTCCATTCTTTCCTCACTCATGAACAAGACCCCGAGATACTTGAATTCCTCCACTTGGGGCAGGATCTTGCTCCCCACCCTGAGAGGGCACTCCACCCTTTTTCGGCTGAGGACCATGGTCTTGGATTTGGAGGTGCTGATTCCTATCCCAGCCGCTTCACACTCAGCTGTGAACCGATCCAGAGAGAGCAGAAGATCACGGCCTGATGAAGCAAACAGAACAACATCATCTGCAAAAAGCAGTGACCCAATCCTGAGTCCACCAAACTGGACCCCCTCAATGCCCTGGCTGCGCCTAGAAATTCTGTCCATAAAAGTTACGAACAGAATCCGTGACAAAGGGCAGCCCTAGCGGAGTCCAACTCTTACTGGAAACGGGTTCAACTTACTGCCGGCAATGCGGACCACGCTCTGACACCGGTTGTACAGGGACCGAACAGCTCTTATCAGGGGGTCCAGTACCCCATACTCCCCCCACAGGATTCCCCAAGGGACACGGTCGAACGCCTTTTCCAAGTCAACAAAACACATGTAGACTGGTTGGGCAAACTCCCATGCACCTTCCAGGGCCCTGTTAAGAGTGTAGAGCTGATCCACTGTTCTATGACCAGCTTAACAGTATAATTTTCTGTAATAAGGAGCCGAGAAATGTAATAAATATAACATAAAATTTATATAATAAATATAAAATTCACAAAAATTACATGCAATCTAATTTTTTTACAGATGGACACTAAAATGAAGGAAGAGAACAACAAGAAATGGCAGAGTATTGCAGAAGAACTGAAGAGAATTTTCAAAATATCAGTTTCCTTACTTCAAGAAAAGGGGACCATGAAGAAAAGCCAAGCTAAAAGATACCTCTGTTCCGGTTAGTACACATTCCACAATATATATACTGTATATATTATTTAGGAAAGGTTACTGTTACTTCAATATTAAGTATCAATATTAAATTTTATTTCTGCAATGGAGTTTGCAGTTTTCTAAAGAAGACATTTTTCTCCCTATGCATGTTAACACTCACTGCCAATACAATGACACCATCATATCATTTTGTTTTATGACTGTAATAATATGATTTTAGTCATTGGAGAAAATTGACCTGTTACAGTAAAATACATGATTATATATTTCAAAGCATTATTATTCAGAGAATTTCCTGAAATGTGACTGATGAGGATTTGTAAATGTAGTAAGTCATATTTCCTGTTTCTTAATGAACAGCTGAAGCGTCAGCTCGGGACAGCACTAATCTTTGAAGAGAAACCAGACTTCTCTTTATCTTCCCTAGTGATGACACAAATCCAGTAAAAGGCTGTACTTTAGAGTTCATATAAATATTTTAAACAAAATTAATCTTCCCTGACGGTCCTTAAAATAAACTGAAAAAAAAAAATCATATTTTAAAAATTGTAGCTTAATGACAGATTGGTTTGTGAGGACGGTTAATAAAACTCTTGTAATATTCATATTTTAATGACCGTAATTAAAACAATTAACTTTGTATATGAGAGCTTAATTGTACAGCATGTGCAAAAACAAATTAGGTAGTAAATTATAGAAATGTATCGTAGGAACTAAGTCATACTGAAATGTTTTTGGATAACTGTTTCAAAAATTACAATCAAATAAAACTATTCAAAAATGTCACTATTCTGGGACAGCAGTTAACGTGATCCAGCATTTAGCACTGAGCTCAGTTTGGTTGGGACATGCATGTTAGGTAAGCTGATTACACTAAACTGGCCTGCTATGAATGAATGTGGGGTTGTGTATAAGTGTGCCCTTCAGTGGACTGACATTCCAGCTAGGATATTTGGTATCACATGAAAGATTGGGTTCAGAAAATTGATAAACAGGTCATGGTGATTTCAAGTAAAAGAAAATATGATGTAGTGACTTGATATAGATTTTAAAGAATGACCTGGATAACAAATATATCACCCATAAACAAACAACTCTTCAAAAAAATCTGACTCCAAAGCTTAAAGAAGATTAATAATCTTAATGGGTTGAGCTAAGAGTTTAACAAAAAGTCAAAGGTCATAGTTCAGGACAAGATCAATAGATTGGAAATCAATGAAAAAAACAGGTATTTTTAATCTTCATTATAACTGGAATTTGGTGGTTCTGCTTATAACAGTAAATGAGAGAAGGTGAACTAGATATAAATAAATAGTGGAAATTATTTTCTAATGCTACAGAGAATAATCTGTATACTGTAAAGGCTGTTGATTAATAACAAAATACCTTTTTATGCATAGTTCTAGAATTTCTGTCTTACAATAAAAACAGTATGAAAACATAATACAGTAAGTACTAGAAAGCCAATATGAAATTTGAGAAAAATTACACAACCAAAAGTGGTACTTTAACTGAATACTTTCATGAATTTTTAAGTAAACTACGGTTATAATTACAGATAGATGATTCAAATTTTGCATAGATATTTATAATGAAAAAAGCAAACAGATTTGAAATTGCAGAAAAATTACTCAACCAGAAGTAGTATTTTAAACAACCATCTGAATTTTTTTGACTAGAGTTACTTGATTGAAATTTTGTATATATATTTACAATAATGACAAAAAAATAGATATGAAATTTGAGAGAAATCGCACAACCATAAGTGATAATTTAATTAACACCTGCCCAAAGTTTATCATATAAACTATGGTTCTGAATGTTGCTTTAAGTTAAAAGAATATAATTATTTTCAATTATCGTAACTGTCCTGTCTTTGGCGGTTTCGTGATTTTTAGCTCAAATGCACCCTTCTCAAAATCGTATATCATGCATTATTTCAAATTACCATAGTATTAAAAGCTTATATATTAAGTTTTCCTTGGCATGTTTATGAGCATGAATTATTTTAATTAATTTTAATTAATTTTAGCACAAAACCATACCCAACAGATATACAAAACTGATCAGTTGCATACTCAGAACTTAAAACTGTTAACAAGAGTACCTTTTATGCCATTGTGATGGTTTTATTTTTATTGTTATTGCCAGATGTGACGGTTCCCAGACGTCTGAACAATGATCTGAATTACTAAAATCCTAATTCTTCAATTGCTTGTGCTTATTTAATTCACCAAATTTATAAAAATGCCTGCTTTGACCATTAAACACCCTAATTTATAGCCACGGAAATAACCATGTCATTATGATAACAAACGGTTGCACATTGATGTTTTACATTACATTTACTCTGTTCTGTCTCATTTGTATCATGGAAATCTAAATGTCTGCATGATACTAAAAACTGTATTACATATAACACATATTCTTTCAATAACTATTATTAATTTGATTTTAATTTATACAGCATCAGTTTAAAAATAACATGTAAACTTTAAACATGCCATGTAAATATAAAGATGTAATGGGAACAACAAGCTGCTATGTTCCCGTTGTGTTTATTAGTATTATATTTCATTTTATGATATTTTTTATATTTCCTCCATCATTGTCATAATTAAATGTAGGTAAATTCCTTTTTACATATAGTAATTCATTGCAACAAATATTATATAATTCTAACACTTTTTCTATGTTTTTAGGTGACTATAACTCTTTTTACTTTGCACATAATCTAGGTAATGCATATGTAATCATGAAAAAATTCCACCATCAAATTTTTGACATCCCTAAGTTTGAAAATATCATTTTAATATAGATTATTTAATAGAAATAAATCATTGTGGATCCATATTATCAATTAGTTATGATGAGAAACACAGAGATATGATATTTGAGAAATATTGCACAACTGGAAGTGGTTCTGATGACTTTTTCCTCTATCTCTGTATAAGAGAAGGTTGAGGGGAGCACATTTACAATTTTTCACTCCAGCTAATAATGTTGGATATTGCACCAAAATTTATTATCATTAAATATTTCAATGTTGCATTTATTCTTTGTTTTCAAAATCATAAGACAGCATGTGTCTTACAATTTTTCACAATTTTTTTTAAGATTTATGTAGCTTTTCTAAAATGACAGTTTTCAGATTCATTTATATTCTTTATAATTATTATGTTATTAGAGTCAAAGTATATCTTAAACCAAAAGCTGATGAGCTAATCTAGTCAAAAATAACACTTAGGGCTGGATGAAAAAACAATAAAGATAATTATCACAAAATAAATTTTCCTTGATAGAAATATGACATGGTCTATAGAAACTCGATAGAACTCATTCCATGCATGTTTTGACAAACAATACAAAAAGCCAATGATAATGAGAATAGCACCATGCTAACCAATCATGTGGCTGGAATAGAGTTACAGTCATATCAGGTTAGGTTGACACACACAGCACTGAGTGAAGCAGCAGCTGGCAGTAGCACGTGTTGGGTTGTAACAGCCATGCACTATGGAGTTAACTTGTGCTTGCAAAATGCTCTCAAAATGTCACTAACGCTTACAAAATGCATTTTCTTTGCACATGGACTTTTGGCCGTAATTTAACTCCATAGTGCACACCAGTACATCAGTAGAGAAATTGAGAGCGGAAAATGTTAACAAAAACTCAGCATTACAGAAGAAGACACCCCATCAGACATCACTGAAAAGAATGGTCTGAGGAATTTGTTAGTGTGGTGATATTTTGGCTATTTAAAGAAGCAAAGTAGCATGCACTGCAAATTATGTTGAAAGCATGTTCCCACAAAGACAAGTAATACTACTAACCTTATGTACCAACTCAAACAGTGCCAACCTTTAGAGCACGCACAGTGCAACACTTTACAATCCCAGACCCAAGCAAGTGTTGCACTAATGGGGATTTTTTTGCCTTGGATTAGAGGTCTTTGAGGGTCTGAATTTTTAAACCCATGCCTACCCGTTCCCTCAGTACGCCACCGCATGCCCACCTGTTCTCCTATACACTTGCATCATTTTTACCTGCCCCTGCCAGCAGAAACAGATTGCTTCCATTAAGGAAAAAAAATCATGTATGGCTAATAAGCTTGTTTAACATAATCTTATAAAAGGAGGTGGCTGAGTTTCCCACCTTTTGCCCAGTTGTCCTTTTCACTTCTTTTACGACGATTCTGCTTCACCAGTATTTAATACAGATTTTCCGATGAGACTTAATCATTTCTGAGCACAAGTTTGCACATCTTTTTCACAAAAAGGATAAAACAATGAGCAGTATAAGCAGCTTATGTTATTTAGAGCTTTGTAAGTAGGCAACCAATTACTATTCTATATTGAATTGAACTACAATCTATGTTAATAATTGCTATTCATTCCGCAAAAATGTGGAATGGACACGGAAGGTAAGAGCTGTCTACGTACAAGTCACGCATATAAGTTTAAGCTTAAAGCATATACTTTTCTAGTCAGAATATTACTGGTAGCTTAACAAACATTACCCATTTTCTCACTGTACTTTTTGCTTATCAATGCAAGCTCAGTGTTACCAAGCAAAGCACCATGAATGTACAGGCATTTCCTCATCTGCTCTCAAGCTCTGTGAGGAAAGACCAGTGAACTTCACTGTACTCTTTGATTTAGTGCAGTTGCATTAAATCCCAGTTATTACAAACTATTGCAAATTTCTTCTTTTGCTGCTCCTTTGCAATCCTCTTAAATAAAAGATATAGAGACAGGGGCTTTGGGCTGAGAAATGTTGCTACTTTGTAGAGCATGTGGATAAGAGATGGAGCTGGACAGTTTGTTGACAAGTTCTTTCATTAATATCTGATTTTAAATCAGTTGTTGAATCTTTGTGTACTAAGACACCCATCTACAACATCACAGCACATCTATTATAGTATATACCTCAAACTCAGAACACATAATTGAGACTAAGAAGAATATGAGCCTTAACTACTGTACATTTTCTTGTTTACTGTGTAATTACTATTTTATATTTTTGACTTTTATAAAATTATTTTTTTTAACTTAATAGAAACATGTTCTGTAAGCAAAACTTGGGTTAATTTTTACAACCTATTACACAGGTCATTTGTCTACTAATCTCAACAATAATTAACCAAAAGTATAATTTTGTTTTATCTAAAAGTAACCAGCTTATAGCTAATGTGTGCTGTACATAGTAGGTGAAATTTTAATTCGTACACTATTTCATTAAAATGCACGTTTTTGAAACCTAACTATTACATAAATCGTGCAGGGAACAGACTTATCAATTATATGCACTGCTACTGCAAGCATATGAATAAAAAGATTATGTTAAGAAAAATTAACACTTTGACTGAAGAGTATGTATTGTACTGCACTATATTTTTTAAATCTCTAAAACAGCTGTGAGCTTCAGTTTTGAGAGAAGAAAGTATTTGTGACTTTATGGTCACATGTCATTGCCTTTTCCAGGCAATGTTGTTACATGTATTAATAGTCACTACTATATTATTTTTCTGTATTGAAAACACAAACCAAAAACTCTTCTTAAAACAGGTCAGTCACAGAGGAGTAGTAAGATAATTTAAAGTGAAAGGTTTTCTGCTTTTAAATTTTTATTTAACACTAGAATTACCAGAGCCTACGAAAAAACTCGTAATTCCGTCCCACCTTAAATTGCTTCTTAAATCCCTTCACACCTCCGCCAGCGTCCTTTGTCTTCTAAATGTGCTGATAAAGAGAAGCTTGAAGCAGCCGGCTATTCCATCCCCCCACCAATTTAGAACGTGCACGAACTTCTCTCAGCTCATGCCTTGATTGAGTATCTGGGAGTGAAGTGGAGTTTTAGAGTGGAAATAATAGATCGTTATTTGGAACACACGCATTTCATGTCTGTTCCGTTTCTACAGTAATCTGTGTCAACACATTGTTAAAACAAAAACGTTTTTTATATTTTAGTAGTAGATGACAAAATGTAGGTATAAAATATATAATGTATGAAGCCTGAAGTCCAAATAGCAAAGAAACATTTTCATAAAAGGTTCAAATATAACACAACAATTGCGCTTTTATTCAAAAACATAACTGCAGAAACAAAAAGCCGCTTTAACATGCGACATTGACAGCAGTTTATTATAACTGCCTCCGTGGTGCAATACAATCAGTTCTCTCCTTGGAATCAAAAGGTCGCGAGTTGGATCCTGCACCACTCCGTTTTAAAAAGTAAACTGCTCTTAGTCTTACTATTTTAGAATAAAAGCATACATTTGATTTCAGTCTGTAACAGCCGGTGCAATTTATGATCCTTGTAAAGGTTAGCTTTTTTTTAAATTCACTTTTCATTCTCTCAGTGCGTTCAGAATCAATCCATACAACCCCATCTGACACGGCTGTTTTCACTAAAGACGCGCTATAGCTCTGCAGTGTACCACGATGCAAACTAACGCCCCCCAAAACCGGGTTCTGACACACAAACGCTGGCGAAGCTGTCTTCTTCGTATCTCATCGTCACTTGATTTTCTTTTTATTCAGTTTTATTGAGTGTTCCTGCCAGTCCCGCATGTTGCTGTATGCTGTTTCTTTTGTACTCCAGGACATGCAGAGGAAAGAATGGTAAAGAGCAGTAACTTCGGCGCTATATGCAATAATCAGACACTCCCCATCTGCCCGTGTCATTCAAACACAGGAACATATATTGGTGTAAAAGTATAACAAAAGTGCACTTTTATTCAAGTGCACTTTTTCCATCGCCTTTTCCTGTAAGAAGCAATGTACACACTTCTCACTAGGCTGTGGTTTCTATTACACACCTGAAAGAAAGAGACAATACATGTGAAAATATCATCGCACTAATGCAATATTATTTGAAAACGAACAGCGTCAGATCGGGTGTGAATTTATGCAGGAACTGGAAATTCTCTGATGCGGGACCTTCCCCCAGGGAAGAAAGTACAGTGTCAGGTGCTCATTCAGTGTAATAGGAACCATAGCACAAAGAGGTGTGTGCACTGCAACAAGTACACGTGTCGTAAATGTAAGAAGGACGGTCCTTGGGTGTGTGGGAATTGTTAATATTTGAATGTGATGATTTTATATAGCACGGAATGAAAATCAGCACTTCTTAGCATTGCACCATGCAAGCTGTCGTATCAATCGCCTACTGTAACTTGCTTTCTTTTTTCTTCGGTTCTACAGGTAGTCTTGAATAAAAGTGCACTTGTTTTGTTTGCGAAATGAAGTGTCTGCGTGCACTTTTCGTGGCATTACACGTGTAAAAAGTATTTTTGAATAAAAGCGCAATTGTTGTGTTATATTTGAACCTTTTATGAAAATGTTTCTTTGCTATTTGGACTTCAGGCTTCATACATTATATAGTTTATGTCTACATTTTGTCATCTACTACTAGAATATAAAAAACGTTTCTATTTTAACAATGTGTTGACACAGATTACTGTAGAAACGGAACAGACATGAAATGCGTGTGTTCCAAATAACGATCTATTATTTCCACTCTAAAACTCCACTTCACTCCCAGATACTCAATCAAGGCATGAGCTGAGAGAAGTTCGTGCACGTTCTAAATTGGTGGGGGGATGGAATAGCTGGCTGCTCCTAGCTTCTCTTTATCAGCACATTTAGAGGACAAAGGAAAATGGCGGAGAAGTGTGAAGGGATTTAAGAAGCGATTTAAGGTGGGACGGAATTACGAGTTTTTTCGTAGGCTCTGGTAATTCTAGTGTTAATAATGCAGGTGTGCCATATGTTTTGGTTTGTGCTAAATTGTCACCATTTTGTATGCCACGAGTTTGAATCTCTCTCTCCCACATCTTTCACATTCCTATTGTGCCAAATCCCCTCAATGATCTTTTTGGAGTTCTACCAAATGATTATCCAGAGAGCATCTGAATTATATGGCCTTTCTTTCTTTGCTACCACGCTGTCTTATCCTTAGACATTACATACAGTCTACACCTGCATTGCATTCCCACAGGGTCAGGGATATTGTATATTTTGTTAAACTGGAAAAAGTTAGGTATACCCTTAATGGATCATCAGTCAGTTTTGTTCCTTTATAGGTCAGTGTCATATTTGGACACAATCAGATTGTGTATCAGTGAAGATAAAGATGATAACTGTAATCTATCATTGATATAAAGTGTGCATTCAAATGACATGAAGTGTATTCATAAAGTATTATTCATAAGTATTCATAAAATAAGGAGCATGACCTTTTTCACTTTCTAATTTCACTTCCTAATTTTTAATTTGCAATGTGCATTATTAAGTGAGGGATCTCTATCTTGACTTTCATTTGCTATGAAACATAAATATACCATATAATAAAGCAAGTATTTGTTTTGATTATAACCAAATCCAAAGAAAGTAAGACCTCCTCAAGGATGATGTTTTTATGAAACATATTTTGTTTTTGTATAGTCCATCTTGGGTTGGCATTTAGGCTTCATACATTCTTTACAAATGATATTTGTGTAAGTCTTTTTATTGTTTTTGTTCCAGTTCTTATTTCCTTATGTTTTTCAAAATATTGATTTGTTTTTGTCATGTAATACTGCTCTAAGTCATAAGAGCCCAAATTAGTTATATATTTAACACTTTTTACAAGAGATAAAAAATATTTCATAAATTACAAAACAAGTTTGTGTAACTATTTGGGAACCACTTTGGGATTTAAAATTGTTGCATATTGTTCCTCCTCTGTTTTCTCTTCATAAAGGTACAACAAGGGTGACAAAATGTATAGACAAGCATTTTAATAAACTGTTTTTGAGGATAATGCATGACAGTAATAGTTTTAAATGTATCTTTTCACAGCAATTGAAGATGAGCTTGACTTTGCTTTGGGAAAACAAACAGCTGCCTTTCTTAAAAAGTGTGTGTGCTACATTAGGAAAATAGCCAATTTTGACAGGCATGCAAAGCTTCCAGAGATGGGTCGGTATATGGACACTATAGTGGAGAATGAGAAAGTGATCCGAAACCAAGAAGCCCATGAGAAACTCATTAAACTCAGGGATGAATTTATTCCAACCATCGTTGCATCTTCCAACCTTCGCGTTTATACTTCTGTGACACATTGTGATATGAAGCTTGGATATTCCCAGGAGGTAGAAACTCATTACGTCGAAGGGCTTTGTAAACAGTTTTATGAAGACATGGTTGATATTATACAAGCCACAGTCCAGCAGAACTTTGATACAGAAACAGATCCTCTTTATGATGAAGTACTTCAGCATTTATCATTGTGCAAAACCTATGCTTCTTTCTATGAGTACCGATGTGAAGCATTGAATATTATACATAGGTATATTTTGCCTAGCAAGGCAGGACGCATAAATCCCTTAATTGTCTATGGAGGACCATGCACAGGGAAAACCTTGCTACTTGCAGAAGTGGCAAAGCAGGTAATTTTTCTTAAATGTTTATGAAATTTATAGTATGTTAATTAAATATGTATTGGATTAGATAAAACAAAATGATACAGAATTTAAGCATGCTTCATTTGAACAATAAATTACTTTTCAGTCATTTATAAAATAAGAAGCGTAACAGATTTGGTCAGAATTTTGCCTCATCTGTGTTCATTATAACATTGCTTGCTTCGCTATGTTTTGAGATGTGTTAAAGACTGCCATACTTTTTTATTATTGATCTATGTGTTAGCAGGGACCTAATAAGAAAATATGTAATACCTTCATCATGATCGAAAGCAATTCGTTTTTGACCTGAAGTGACATTTTTAAATTTTTATAAATATGCAGATGTACTCTTTATCAGGAAAGCACATTCTAAGTGTCTCTCCAGTCACAAATATCTACCAGAAATAACTGTTTTGCTAAAAGAAAATGATGGATAAAGAAAGCAGAACCAAAGCAAATGATCCTGCAGTACTAGATCTTTCTAAACATTTTGATTTCTTTGACTGTGTGGTGGGGAAGCTTCCTCATTTTCCAATCGGCCAAAATATTGCTAAAACCTACTTTTTCACCTCTCCTGCTTTTCCTGCTCTCCAAAAAGCCTAGCCTGTCTCGATAACCACATGTGAACTTTCATCTCACTTGTCTCCCAACACTAGGCTCAGATAAACCTTGCAAGGAAAGTATTATCAGGGGTTTCTTATTCAACTGCAGTGCCATTTCTGCACCATTTTACCAGCCAGACAAGCCACTGCATTACATAACAGTATAAACATGTTCTTTGAGAAACCCCAAAATATTTTGTAAGGTATCCTCTGACTTTATTCAATTACTGAATTTTTGCCCTAGCCGCTAAAATACTGCACACCCACACACTTCAGACTGGGCTCTCACATTTACAGCATAACATCATTTCATTGGCTAACAGATTTAATTTAGTCTGTCTACTGCATGACCTACACAAATGAATAAAATCCTTTTCCCCATCACTGTATTTTATGTCAATTAATACTTATTTTACAGGTGGCAGATAAAACATTAAAACACTGTGTACTCTAGTGATAGCCATTCAGTCAGGCTTTATATAATAGTAGCATTTCATAAGGATCACTGTCACAAAGAGCTTTACAAAAACACTTAAAATCAGTACAAGGTGAATGAATAAGTAAGTAAGTTTTCTATGAATATACTAAGATATACTCCCAATAACATCAAACTGATAGTAAATCAGGAAGGAGTAAGGTACAAGTTGACAAATAAATACTATACTTTAAAGACTGTCAGTTTCACAAGAAACATACAGTTGTAGAAAAGCAATTGCATTGACGATAAGGAAACTGTTCAACTTTTTAGGGAGAGAGTCAAATATATGACAAAAAAGTGAACTAAAATAAGACATAGCCAAGATTCCTTTCAGAGCTTTTATCAAAGTGAATGCTGACATTAGCAATGGGATTACTTGAAATCTCCAGTTGTAAATCAATTTTAGAAGACTGATGATACTGATTAGTTACTGCACTGCCCTGTTTAATCAATTTATACATGCCATAAATAGCATTGTACTTCATTTATTTTTTTAACATGTTAAGTAGCAGAGCCCGTTTCAATAAAGAGTCAGTAAAGACAGTGAGTGATATTATAACATTATTTCTCTAAAAATATTAATACACACTTGTATTCACATGAATTTCTAGTCAGTGTTTTGAAACAAACAATAGGTAGCTGTTGATTTGCAGCTTAGTCAGCACAAAATAGGAATTAAGCATTAGGTTAAATTATTTTGTGAAAATAACAGCAAATGAACAAGTTGAGGCCATGTTTGCCTTCTGTCCCCATAGCACACAAATACAGTACATTATTATTAAAGGATTGTGGAATAAGCAATGTAAGGCAATATAACTATAACCACTAGTCATTACTGCCGTGGGCTGGTGCCCTGCCCAGGGTTTGTCCCTGCCTTGCACCCTGTGCTGGCTGGGATCGGCTCCAGCAGACCCCCGTGACCCTGTGTTGGGATATAGCAGGTTGAGAAATGACTGACTGATTGACTGACTGACTAGGCAATATAACCCAAAAATTAAATATTTTAGAGTAGAAGAATAAGGGATTAAATTATAAATGTAATGCAAGTGATTTGATAGCTATTGTTACTTATAAAATCAATTTTTAACAAGTTCATGGAGGCCTAATTAAAAATAGGTAACAATTATGATAAAAATAATTATGGTTACTATAGGTGAAAATTTCCAGGGATCCCATAATATGCTGTTGTCCCAATACTTGTGTAATCATATAATATTGTATTTTTTATGTTTTAAAATATTAAACATCACAAATCAGTTCTATATATTGCATTCTATTATTCCCTTTGTATTTAAAGTTGAAATTTTATCAATATTGGCAAAAGTATGTCATTCTATTACTTTTAAGATGCAGACTTAATTCAAAAAGGCTTTAAAGCCTACAAATTTAAAATAGGCCCAAAGAATAAAACTATTTAACAATAAATAAAATAAATAACTCAAAGACAGATTTAGAACATATACAAAATAAAAGATGTCAAAAATCCCAGAAACAAAACAAAATTCTTAAGGAAAATACAAAAGATTAATTGAAATACTAATGCTATGTCCACACTACTACATTTTAATAAAAAAAAATATTTTTAAATGATAATGATCTCCACTAACCCTAGCATTTTCATAACATTTAGGAAAGCATTTTCGTCCATACTAAAATGACTGAAAGCGCATATGACATAATTGTTTGCCCACAATATGCAGATGTCTTTAATTGGGTTTAAACTATGAGATTTCAACACATTTTTAAACCCAATTTGCATTCACCACAGGCCTGAATTATTGCTTTATCAGACTTTGCTTCCTCTGCTGTATGAGAGGGGTTGCAAAGCCTGTTTGCATCTTAAGATTATGTTGTTGCATGATCAGAAGAATTTCTCTCATGTCAGAAATTTCATTTGGCTGTCTTGTAGTATGAGCAGTCTCAAGAGCAGATTTTCTGATGTTGTCTTCAAATTTCCCATAATTCTTTGCACAGTGAGTGTGCTTTGTACATATACAGCCTAAAAACTAAACACTCATATCATGGCATGTTAATTGGACTGAACGTGCTTGGGCTAGTTGAGCTCATATATGACTGGTGACTCTGTCATGAAGTGTGACTAGTTGCTTGTCCACGATTTCTAAAAATCACACAAAACACCAAAGTTTATAAAAGGTATAGGAATGTACAGCAAAGGAAGCTGAACAACAAAGCGAGGAAAGCTAAGCAAAGAACTGAAGATTAAAAGAAATGTGAGAAAATTATAAAATTCACAAGTAATAATACTACAAAACAAAGATATAATCCTGACAATTACACCTGATAAGGATACTTTTTGACTCAATCCATGTCATTTAAGTAAGACTTGGTTACAATACATAACACATTCATTGATACAACTTGTAAATTTATCTCTGGGTAAGTTCTTGTGAGATAAGTCCTTATGTTTAGAGTGGGGTTGTCAGACAATAACAGAATGGAAGGCTTCATGTTTACAATATTGTTTCCATCTATGTAGCAGTATTATATCACTGTTTTCAGTATTTGCACTTTGCCTTTTTATTGAACTGTTTTAGTACTGTTGTACATTCAAAGGGAGGTGTAAAAATAACAGATTCCCATTTATAAGTATGAATGGTTAATGTGTGCCTGTAGGTTCCTTAGACTGAAGCTGAATTTCCTGCAACGCCATCATCAATACTGGCTTTTTTAAAACAAATAATCGCAGGTCAGAAGGAAGAAATAGTTAAGGCTGGGTTCATTTAAGATTGTAAATCCTGTTTTGTGGAGGGGAATGCCTTTTCTGGGTGGATATGCATGCATATTTAATCCAACAACTGTTGCAAAGTGGAAATTTTAAAATTGGTTCAGCAAGCTGCATGGAAATGAAAAAAGCAGGCTAGAAAAAGGATTAGGTTGTTATAGCTTTGTGTTTATACACTAGTTTATATTTCTGTATTATTTCTGATCTTAAATTTAGTTTCATTTCAGTTAGTTTTCAAAGTGCATTTCTAATTTCAGTTTTTTTTTTATTTTCACAAAATCATTTCTGTTTTATTTTTATGTATATTAGTTTTAGTTTTAGATTTAATAATTATGTATTATAGTGCAAAATATATTATTAAGTTTAATTTTGTGTCACAATCAGAAAAACTGTAGACTTAATTGGTTTAGGTAGAATTTATTTTTAATATTAGTAATAGCTTAGAAGTACATACCATACAAATAATCAAAAATAAAACTAGACATCACATGTAAGCAACTGTTTTTGATCATTTGTGCTGAACAAATTACATTTTTGTAGGCAAATTATCAATCCAAATTTTACTGGAATAAAACAAAAATAAATGATTAGGTAGTTTAATCCTACAAAAAGAGAGTGACACTTCTTTCTCAACTGCGGTTTACTTTTCTACATTCCCTCCCTAACATTTACTTGTGCAGCACATAGCATGTTAAATTGGAGTTTGAGAGAATTAGCAGATATACTGAACTATGGCATGTCACATAGACATCTTTAATGAACAAATAATCTTGGGCTTTATTCTGTTTTTTGTGTTTGACAGAAGTTGTTCCCCAAGGTACCAACCTTGCCAAATACAGTATTAACTGTGCTGTCTTACATTTGCACTCTTATTATTGGTGCTCTTCAACATTTCTTTTACTTTACTTAGTAAAATGTCATAGATTAATTTGTGATTATTTTGTAAATCATTTTGTGGGGCTTTTAATCTTAATGTCTATAGCACTTGAGGCTTGCAATGGTTTACTAAAGATACTTCCATACTTGGCTTTGTAATTTTTCTACTCTTCATGTTGATTTCTAAAGTTCTATCCATCAGATAAAGTTTATACAGAACTTTGTCAATTGCAGGCCCAAAAAGTTATAAAAAATCATAAAATAGATTCTGCTATGTTTTGACAGATATAATAATTTAAACCAGGCTGGGACATAGGGGTAGGGGACCTTGGACTAAATCATTGTTTAGGCCCCACCTAGCTGTACTGAGGCAACCACAGGAAAACTAGTATGTAGTGTCAAGGTTAGAATAACTAATGCACAAGAAAATCAAGCGGTCCATAAGCAGAGAGCAAAAGTACGGAACAGGTGTATGGACAGCCACAGAATCACAGATACATAATATAAGAAAATGACATTTATACATTTGTATACATATATATTTGTACACACACATATACTGTATGTATATAGAAACATATGCATATATATTGTGAGACTTGCCCGGACACCACCTTTTGGAAACCACATCTTTATCAAAAAGCACACGTTTATTACTCACAAATAAACACAGGATTAAAGACCTGAACACCACACAATGCACACAGCAATTAATCTCCCCAATAAACCTTCTTTCTCAGTCTTTTTAGCCGCCAGTCTCATCCTGGGAGATTGGTCCTGCTCCCGCTCCTGACTCTAGCTCTTTGACAGTAAGGAGGCGCCGCCTTTTATTCCCGCCCGGATGTGCTACAGGTTGCTGGTGACGATCTTCTGGCAGCACTTCCTGGTGTGGCTGGAGTGCTGCCCTTTGCCCCGGAAGCACTCCAGGCGTCCCTGGCAGGTTCATCCGCCATCTTGCCTGGTGTGGCGGAAGTGGCAGTTTCTCAGATCCCATGAAGCTTAAGGCGCCCCCTGGCGGTGGCCACGGTTCCCAACAAGGAAGAACCTCTTTGTCCCTTTCCCGTGGTCCTCTTTTTGTCCAGGGTGGTTGCCCCCTCGTGACCCGGAAGCTATAAATGTCCCTTTCCGGTCCCTCCAGGCATCCCAGCAAGGTAATGACCCCGGCAATCTGCCACAATATATAATATACTTGCTAAGTTACCTATCTATGATGGGTGGATGATGCTTCAAAACTATAGAGGAAAACCAGTATTTGATTTAATTTCTTAAAGAAATAAATACTTACTCCTCTTTATAATGCGTATTAATATTATTATTATTAAACTTTACAATTTAATTAAATTAATAAATATACTATTATTTATATAAAAATCGTCTGAGGTGAATAAACGTCACATGTCATATGATTACTTGAATTTCTTGGAGTGTATTTAAGCAAAAGACCTGTTTGATGTCACTTGTGAGCTAGCAACATAAGGGTGCACATTAGAGAAATAATCCAACTGTTTATCTGACTTGTTGCTATGTCTCTGTCATTCCAACAGATGGGGCATCACAAACATTTGTAGCACTAAAATGCATTGCATTTTTTATTCCAATCGATGGCACATCACAAACATTAACACTGCTCTTATGAATCTCATACCAAATGGTATATGACAGAAACATATGCATTGCATTTTATATACTATGCATTTTATTATTACAAATGTTTATGACACGCTATCTTTTGGAATAACAAAGGCAAATGCATTCTATAATTACATGCATTAAAAAAATACATTCCAATAGAGGGCACACTGCAAATAACACTGATGTCTACATTGACTACTTAGATTTCAACCTATCCTAGATGGGTAGGACAGCTAGTCTGTTCTTAAATCAATGCCTGCAATTTTCACTGTCTGACTTTGTGATTTGTTAATGGTCATAGCAAAGTAGGCACACAACTTTCTCAGATGCTACTGTCCGGTCTAGTAAAAAAAAGAACAAATACTGTATGTGGCTTCTGTCAACATTAACTTGCAACTCATTTACCACTTTAACCAGTGCAGTTTCTGAATCTGAACTATGATTTGTTCTAGATAGATAGATAGATAGATAGATAGATAGATAGATAGATAGATAGATAGATAGATAGATAGATAGATAGATAGATAGATAGATAGATAGATAGATAGATCCCAAGGGGAAATTCACATAAAACCTGACTGAAACTTAGCAAGAATGGGATGTTCTGAAAAATTGCTTTTTCTAGAATTTTACTTATGAAAGGCAGGTTAGAAATAGGTCTAAAGTTGTTAAAGACAGAGGAGACTAGATTATTTTTTCTTGAGTAGGGAGTTTAGCAACTGCAGTTTTTAGATAGACAATCTGGAAAGCTCCCCATATCTAATCATGAGTTAACTATGTCAAGTATGCTATCAATAAGCACATAAGAAACTTTGTGAAAACGCCAGATGGGACTGGGTCAAGGACACATGTGCAGGGCTTTACTTAAATTCTTCTGCACAGTTCAGGTAGACTTATTGAAGGAAAGAATTTAATTTCACTAAAAACAGCATTCTAGGCTTCTACAAGATTCAATTCTGAGAGATTATATCAACTACAACATTTGAATCTCCCAAACAGCATGTCACAAAACAGTTATAGTTATCAAAAAAAATTATGCTGGACAAAGTGCCAGGTAGACTGTTGTCAACAAAATATACACAACCTGAGAAATAAACAGAAACTCTTTTCTCGTGTAATTTTCTGTCCATAATGTAAAGGTTTTCTTGACCAGCACATTTTTTTCAGGCTTTTGAATTACACCTTGATAAATAAGAAGCACAAGGAAAGCCAGCAGTTTGTCGACAACTGACACCAGACCACATGTGCACTTGTAATTTGGTTTCACATGCCATCACTTATAAACAGACTGAAATTCTGTAGCAGACTCTTTGCGTCTGTCTTACGCCTTGGATATTCTGTAAACGGTAAAGTGTCGCTAACACTAGAATTTTCACTGGAACTAGAATTTATAATACTCTCACTGTCAATTTCTGAAGAGTTCTCACTATTAACACACAATAAATTACTTATTGCTTCATATGTTTTACGTTTCTGAATGGTCATATTCAGCCCACCCTGTTTCTGCAAATGCTGTGCTAACAGCTGCCCTCAGTCATTAGCTGCTGTTTATGAGAGACATGTAATTTTAGAAGTGATGGCGTAACTAACATAAGGGGGTCAAACTAGTCTCAGTCAGCGAGTAGAATGGTCAGAAATATTTCTTCAAAAGCAAACAACAAATATTTATTTATATATTTTGATTCATTTTGGGTCCCCTGCAGCCCAGGTTATTTTTTACTGAAAGTATTTTTTGTAATTTATTATTTTATTTCAGTTACTTTAATAGTTTAATATAACTTTAGTTTTGCATTTTAGTTTTGTTAAGTATTTTTTACTAATAGTTTTAGTCTTCATTTTAGTTATGGTAATAACTTTGGGCCATCCTGTACCAGAATTGAGAGCTGCTTTATGATGTTCCACTCATCCAGAATAAGAATAGGTGCTGAATGGGTAAGGAACACCAACTGTGCTGATGTAACTTGTCTACTTTCCTATTAATTTTGGAAGTGTACAGAATCATAATTGATAGATAATATCTGTGTCACAACAATCATTAATATTATTTTCAATATACCTCTATTATTGCTGCTTATATTCATTGTTTAGGGTTATTTTTGTGTATATTTTTGTTGTTAAAATAAAGGGAGGGAGGTGTATACAAGACACTGTTTCTTATGTGGTCTTTCTGATTTGTTCATAGAAACAAGTTTGAAGGAATGGCACCACCTCAATTTATTCTGAAGTCCCCACCTTACTGTATGTTATATTATATTTGTTTAGTGTGCTGTGTTTTGTTTTATTTTGCAAATAATGTGCTAATACTTACTTTAACATCAGTTATTACTTTTGGTTTATTATATTATTAACCTGTTGTGACGTCAGAGATTTAAACAGTTTAGGCTTGAGAAAAACTGCTGAAGAAATATTTTTTTAATTTTTTTTCTTATGATTTGTTCTTCAAGTGCTCTAGGGGATTTATTTTGTACATCACCATTCCTATAATGGAAGGCTAGGGATGGTTGCATATATGCTGAATATAAGAATGGTCGTCATTTGTTGTTTCTTGGCTTACTGAATTACAACACTGTCTAATGTTTTAACTTTCCTGCTATAAACAGATTTCCTTCTGGTAAAATTAAAGTCTACATAACTTCACCTCCCCTAAACTAAAACTAATATAAGTTTAAATTCCAGGTTGTACATAAATGTAAGTTGCCATGAGGTACAGGTAGAGTATTAAGTTGCCATTTTTGTAAATAAATTCTTGAATTTTCAAACAGCAATGTATTAAGTACTACTCACTTCTTAAATATTGATAAAAAAAGACCCCCTATTAATTAACCATAGAAAAAAAATCCTCCTTTATTGCTTTCCAAATAAGATGCCAGGAAGACCTTGTGAACAGTGCAGGTAAATGTAACCAGCGTGTTCCACTGAGGATTCTTGCTTGTCTACTTTCCATTTATTACATCCGTTTGTGAATGCTAGGAGTTTATTTACTTTCTTATACATATAATAATAACTTTAATGCTTTTAAATTACAACAGCTAGAGCACCTCAAAAGTTTGTATTGCTGAAGTGATTCCTATAGAAATACATAATCCAAAAATGCAAAAAAATCCTTTTACTTGTCCTCTGTGTACAGATGATAGATTACAATGAAAAATGTTACAGCATTAATATTGTATCAATTTTTCCTATCTCTGATATACAGACCAAGTCTCAAGTAATGTAGTTGAAAGAAGTACCTTGGAGAACTTGTAATTTTGTCTGTATGCTATTTTGCAATTATTAAATGAAGAGAAATATTTGAGCCCATTCTCATCAAAAATGTTCTTTTGTATTGTCTGCATAAGTACTGTAACATTCAAAGTCCATACTTGGTATCATACTTTTGAGGCATGTCTTTATTATGTGTGCATATCTGGAATTTATATTTTCATTTTTATTGAGGTTAATTGTTGTGAAATTAAAGCTTTGAACCATGTAAAAATTCATTTTTAGAATTATTTCGTGTTCCCTTGTCCGATATGGACATGCTTCTAAATTTTTTTGTTAGATTTAATTTTTTTGCGACATCGTTTTCTTTATTATGTGCACTGACATTTTGGGTGTTTCATATGGCAGCAACAGTGCTCCATTGCCATCACTTGACTACCAGAAGCTGTCATCACCCGGGCAGTTTTTAGGGTGGCAGTGTACTATTTCTGGTGTCCAAGACTTTGGATTGGATTTTGTTTCTTTCATGTTTTGAGCTAGTGTTTCTTTTCAACTCCTTGTGCTTCATCTTTTTTTATGTTTATTTGTCCTTCCAAGTTTCAACTTGGCAGAACGGTGATCATTGGTATCTAGCAGTAATCATCTAAAGATTATGCCAGTACTCAGTGTCATATTTTTAAGCCATTGTTACTTTCCAATCTAATAGTAGATCTATTGCAGAGTGATGTTTAATGTATCTTTTCTTTATTCTGTCCTTCCCCTATTTCATGGACTTGTACAATTTCTGAGTTTTTTTGGAGGTCCAGCTTGATAGTATCTTTTCTTTAAAATATAGAGCCGTACCAGAATAGGTGTAGTTAATCTGAAGTCATGTGATCTTCATTTGTTGCACCCAGATAGAGTAACTAGCAGCACAAGTTCAGGCTGAGAAAGAGAGGCTTGCTGCTGCACAAGATAAGCACTGTCACAGCTTTGTGGCCAAATCTGCTGCTGGTTGATGGATATCTCCTTTACGGCGGTTGTAGAGATGACAGCTTGTAATTCCAACGTCCTTTGTTCACATCCTTTGCCAGTGACAGATGGTCTCAATATAGTTGTTCTATAATTTCTAAAGGTAGTTTGACTGGAATGGACATTATTTAGTTTTATTGAAAAGCTTTTACTTTCAGTTGAAAGCATGAAATTCACTTTGTTCAAAAAGTGTTTCAATGTATTTGACCTTCAGAAGGTATATTACTTCAACAAATTTAAAATAAATATTTGCTACAGGCATCATATCCAGAAAGATATATTTGTATTATGCATGCTGTAAATTCCTTCCCTTCTAACGTTTATTTATAAAGGGGATATTACAAAACTTTATGTTTTCTTTTTTATTTGTTTTGGAGCTCAGTAGCAAACATAATGTCTTATTTACAGTAAGTAGTTTAAGTATCTATCTAGTTTATAGTATAAAGGGGGACATTTTGCAAATATGGAATGTACTGCAGACATGCTTATGCTGAATTTAATGTACAGTATTTGAAAACATTACATAAAAATGAGGTAGTTGGCATGCTGGTTTAGTGATTAACTCTGCTGCTTCACAGCTCAGGAATCTTGGTATACTAATCCCAGGCCATTCGCTGCTTGTGTGTAGTTTTCATAATCCATGTTTGAGGTTTTTTTTTCTGGATGTTTTGTTGTTTTAAGATGTGCCATTTAGGTTGAATTGACGCTTTATGAGTGAGTATTGGGGTGTGTGTTCCCTGTGTGTGCCTGTAACCCCTGCAGATTTTATTTTTTTTCTCTCCAGCCGTCTGGAGTTTTTTTTTTTTGTTTTGTTTTTTCTGTCCACCCTGGCCATCAGACCTTACTCCTTTTCTATGTTAACTAATGTTGTCTTATTTTTTTCATTTCTTCATTATGTAAAGCACTTTGAGCTACGTTTTGTGATTAGGAAATTAGTGATTTCCTTACACCCAATGTTTTTTGCGATAGGCTTCATCTCTCTATGACCCTGAAGATGGATGTAAATTAACTTACAAATAATGTTATGGGCAATTATAATTGTGCTCATTTTGAGGTTTACAGTATATGAACAATTATCTTGAATCATCACTGTTTATCCATCCATTATCCAACCTGCTATATCCTAACTTCAGGGTCACGGGGCGTCTGCTGGAGCCAATCCCAGCCAACACAGGGCACAAGGCAGGAAACAAACCCTGGGCAGGGCACCAGCCCACTGCAGAGCATGCACACACACACACAAACACACACACACACATACCCACACTAGGGACAATTTAGGATCGCCAATGCACCTAACCTGCATGTCTTTGGATTGTGGGAGGAAACACACGCAGACACGGGGAGAACGTGCAAACTCCACGCAGGGAGGACCTGGGAAGCGAACCCGGATCACTGTTTATTTCAGGTTTAATTTAATAATACATGTTGAAAACAAATAGAGTTACTGTAGTACTGTGTACATTTTTGGAGCATCTTTAGAGCTGCAGAAGTAATACTAGTGATGAAGATATTTTTCATTTTTTTAGTTTAGTTTCCTAGTACAGTATTAAGTTTACAAGTATAAATGTACTGTACTCTTTTTAATTTTTGTCATATACCAAGTTTATGTAAATGAAGTAACCTACTTTTTGCATTTCACCCAGTTGACTAAAAGTGTTACATGATAATAAAATGTAAAGCATCACTTGGGATTGTCCCAAGTTGCAAATAATAGCCTACAGTAGAAAGGTGGGGAAAGTTCACACGTTATACTAGTTAGATTACATTAATGTTACATTTGTCACCTTTCATTGCTCAGAGGCTCAGCAGTATTTACATTTCAATAGTGATGCTGCAGCCCATATTTTCCATTACAGTAATATGAAAATTTTTAAATGATCATTTTAAACATTCTAGGTATTGTTTTAAAATGGAAAAAGAAATGTTTACACGGTATACATACACACTCTTTTTCACTGTGTTAAATTTGTGTTCATAAACAGTACAGGAATGACAGATTTAAAGGCAATGTAAAGTAAGCCTACTCATGATGTGAGGAACTTTCAATTTTATGATATAAGTGAGCAAAAAGCTTAGTAACTTGTGCGATTCAAGCAAGAGTCATCATAATTCAATAATCATTAGTCCTCACTTGAAAAAAAATAACCAGAGCTTCATCTTCTTCTTCTTTCAGCTGCTCCCATTAGGGGTTGCCACAGCGGATCACCTTCTTCCATATCTTCCTGTCCTCTACATCTTGTTCTGTCACACCCATCACCTGCATGTCCTCTCTCACCACATCCATAAACCTTCTCTTCGGCCTTCTTCTTTTTCTCTTGTCTGGCAGCTCTATCCTTAGCATCCTTCTCCCAATATACCCAGCATCTCTCCTCTGCACATGTCCAAACCATCACAATCTCGCCTCTTTGACTTTGTCTCCCAACCGTCCAACTTGAGCTGACCCTCTAATGTACTCATTTCTAATCCTATCCATCCTCGTCACGCTCAGTGCAAATCTTAGCATCTTTAACTCTGCTACCTCCAGCTCTGTCTCCTGCTTTCTGGTCAGTGCCACCGTCTCCAACCCATATAACATAGCTGGTCTCACATAAATAACCTAGCATCAAAAGGAATAGATGAGAGTGAAAGAAAAATGTGTCTTTACAGAGTAAAAAAATTGCATGAAAACTGACAATGAGCAAACTAAATTCCTTCATTTGTAGCCAAATAAAACAATGTGGAACGTTTTACGTGAAGTGTCTCTTATTAGTATACTTCAAGGTATTATTTAAGAATACTTCCTGTAAACCTAAATATACATTTTTCATTCTGGAATTCTTACTTAGACCATTATAGTAATCTTACAGTATTAATAATATTAGTAATAATAATATTAGTAAACTAATAAAAGTGACTTTTTGTTAGGTATTGTTGATTTTTTCAAACTGTAATAACAGATGTACTCTATTTAAGCTGGTGATCAACATTTCATAGTCACACTGAGGAATAGCATTCACCAGTATAATTGTCTCATTTTAGAATACGAAAAGGAAGCCAAGATGTTTTTTCTTGAGGATTCAGCTTGAACCTGTTTAGAATTAAGGTAAACATACATACATACATACATACATACATGTTGCAATGAGTACATCTAAGGAAATTCCCGATATATTTTCTTATATATATTTATTCTATATTAGCATTCTTTTGATTTTTATTTTTATCATTGCTTTGGTGACACCAATGCATCACCATTTTGTTCTCAATTTCATTTACTGTTCATATGGGGGCAACAACATCAACTGCTGGTCTTGCAACATGTCAGGGTCGTGACATGTGACATCACTACTACTCTGCTTCTTTGCCCCAAAGAAAGCCCATCGTTAATTGAAATGATTGTTTGGAACTTTCTATAAATGAGTGATTTAGTCTATTTTTATTTCTTTTGAGTGGCAGATGTTCATTCAAGCTAAGCATTATTGTGGTCAGTAAGCAAGCAGCGTCTAAACCAGCAGTTTTTCACTAAATGCCAAGATCAAACAAAACTCTAAAGAGTAAAGCGGTCTTCGTTTGAATTTCTTAGATGCCTTAATTTTATTTGCTCAAGAACTGTATTTGCCTGTTTACATTGTTACTGTATATCTGTCACTCTTGTATAAGATGGCCACCGTGACACATGGCCACAGTGAACACCTCAAGAGCGGATGATGTTAGGAACATCAGATGCCCAATTGTAAAACATACAGAAACAAGCAGATAAACCTAATTTTAGACTTAATACTGTACACAGAGTAACATAACATCTGAGAAGTGCATAATCCAAGTAAAGAATGAAAAAAAATAGACGGCTGATACTTTTAATCATGGAAAGCAGTAAGATCAGAAAACAATACAACTGTTTACAGGCAGGGCAAGTGACTTTCTCAAGGCCACACAGTAGGGTACAGGCAGGAATTGAACCACATATCTTGTGGCTTTAAATCTGCTGCCTTGCGCATTACCCCAGACTACCCATTTATATTTAATTTCATGATTCTCATTAGGTCCTCACCACCCAACTCCATTCGCAACTCAGTGTGAAGCGGCTGGGATGAGAATCAGCACCTCCAAATCCGAGACCATGGTCCTCAGCCGGAAAAGGGTGGAGTGCCCTCTCAGGGTTGGGGGAGAGATCCTGCCCAAAGTGGAGAAGTTCAAGTATCTCGGGGTCTTGTTTACGAGTGAGGGAAGAATGGACCGTGAGGTCAACAGGCGGATCGGTGCGGCATCCGCAGTGATGCGGGTTCTGCATCGGTCTGTCGTGGTGAAAAAAGAGCTGAGCCGTAAGGCAAAGCTCTCAATTTACCAGTCGATCTACGCTCCTACCCTCACCTATGGTCATGAGCTATGGGTAGTGACCGAAAGAATGAGATCGCGAATACAAGCGGCTAAAATGAGTTTCCTCCGCAGGGTGTCTGGGCTTTCCCTTAAAGATAGGGTGAGGAGCTCAGTCATCCGGGAGGGGCTCAGAGTAAACCCGCGACTCCTCTGCATCGAGAGGAGTCAGATGAGGTGGCTCGGGCATCTGATCAGGATGCCTCCTGGACGCCTCCCTGGTGAGGTGTTCCGGGCATGTCCAACCGGGAGGAGGCCCAGGACACGCTGGAGGGACTATGTCTCCCGGCTGGCCTGGGAACGCCTTGGGATTCTCCCGGAAGAGTTGGAAGAAGTGGCCAGGGAGAGGGAAGTCTGGGCCTTTCTGCTCTAGCTGCTGCCCCTGCGACCCGACTCCGGATAAGCGGAGGAGGATGGATGGATTCTCATTAGATTTTAATATAGAAAAATACAAAAGTAATGAGTACCAGTGAAAGCAATCAACTTTTTTTTTAGAACCAATGAAGTCGATACTCAGAGTCTTAGAACAGGGTATAAGAGCCCTTCCTACAGACAAATAATGTGTGTGAAATAATAAAAAATAGTGTTAAGGAATCAGCTTAGTATGGAACATAATTGAAACAGTAATTATGACGCAATGAGATCCTTTATGCTAAAGAACATGTGGTTAATATAAAGGTCTAAAAGGGAAAAGCATATTGTGAACTGTCTGGTAATGTGATTTCTCTTCCAGAGGGAATCAGTAGTGTGGTATTGACTTTTTTCTACTTATATAAAAATAGCTTTGTCTCCATCTTTATTACAGTTTCTGTCCTGTCATGTTTAGAGTCACTCTAATTAACTCTGAGAAGAGTTTCAAAAATGAAACACCAACTGGAATCAGGCACGTAAACATTCAACTCAGTCTGATCACTAGAAGAGCAGGCTGTTCCTTGCACATGTTGACTTTATTTTTAACCCGTCAGTGTGCGTCAGGCAGGTTTTTCACTTGATACAGCATTTACCTTCAGAAATGCTCAGCCATTGAAAGGAAATGCAGGTCATTAGTGTTGACCACCACCCAGTGCAAATGCAAATTCTGCAGTATTTATGTGCTTGAATAATATTTGAATCATTTTAATGAATTTCATTGAACGTCCTCCGTGCTTGGTCTCTGATTAGCCATCATGTGTCATTAGGCCTTTACTGTCATCTGCATTGCAAATATAGCTGGTAAAATCAATAGCATGTAATCTTGTTCACCACATCTATCATTTGTTAGCATCTGTCAATCTGCTGTAATTCACCCAGCCATTCTACAGACTGTTCTAGAAATTCAAAGCAGATATAAACAAATTTAGTCAAGTAAAACCACTAAAGTTTTTTTAGATATATAAAGAAAAAAGAGAACACAGTTGCTTCCTTTGAATACACTCACCATGCAAGAATTATGTCAATTGCTACAACCATTTCTATGCTTTTCTGTTAAAATGTCATACAATGAATTTTCGTTTGTTCCATACTCATCACCAGTCATGTAACATGCATTAATTGCTGTTACTGATAAAGTAATTGCATTGGTGATGAACATACATTTAATAAACATGGTGACTTTCTTTTTGAATACAGAGCTGTTCTGTAACAATATTCTGAGCTAGTGTAGGAGCACAATTGTGGCTCAGTGGTTAACACTGTTGCCTCATAGCTATGGATTTCATGTGTTTAATTCTGGTCTCATCATTGCCTTTGAGGGTTTTCCTTCAGTTATTCCTTAGTTAGTAACTGTTTATTAGCCTTGTTTGTGTGAATGTTGACTGGTACCACTTCAAAGCTCCTTCCTGCTGGGATGATGAGCTTTGTTTAACTGCAACCCTAAAATGGTTTAAGAAAGTAGAGTTAATGGAATGGAAACTCTGAAGCGACCCGGTAAGTGTAACTTACCTGGTGAGTAAGTGTTGATGTGTTCAGGTGTATAGTCTGCCATGAAGAGGTGCCACTCCATAAGTACCTCTTGCCATTCACATGATGCTGCCAGGAGAGGCTCCAACTTGCCCATGCACCTGAATTGAAAAAAAGAGGTACAGAAAGTGTATGGATGAAAAGTCAGAACAGAAACTAATTCTACATTATGTGAAAAATTAATATTTTACGACTTTTAAATGTACATTGTAGAAATTTTCTTCTAGTAAGAATGCTGCTGCCTTATTCAACAATGCTTATTTCAGAATTCCACTGCTATTGATCCTGGTCAGTGTTGCAGAACTAAATTATTATTACTTAATCAGTATTGCTCTGTCTTCTTAGTGCATGTCTTGGGCTTCTCTTTAGATCGGCAAGCAGCATTCAATCCCCGATGTGGGATGAGCTGCAGTGGAAACTAAAGAATAACCATATAGGCTACAGACATTTTGAAAAACATTTAATGGATGTTATGGAAGGAAAAATGAGTCTCTCTGTATAATGCTGTTCAGTTGTGTCTTAGCCGGATTCAGTCACAGATGTGCAATTACAGTGGTTACTTCATTTATACTGGACTGGATGTAGTTACTTTAGTAGTCTCCGTCTAGTTTTATGCACAACTCTTATTCACAGTGTGGTAACAATGTTGCTCAATGGCCATGCTTTGTGGCAAATTTTGCTTTACACATTTTAGAAAAATTAATTTGTGCTTTTAGTTATAGGTAGGCAATGTGAGGTACTACATAAAGAAATGAACTCTAAACCAGTTCACCCCTGACTCACATCAAGCCACTTACACTGCAAGTGCTCTGATTGTAAAAATAATGGTGCTATATAAAATAAAATTTGTAACTTGTGACGTGAAAGCAGCATTATAGCAGATTATAGCACGGAAACTCATTAGTCTGGTTTATGGTAAAAAAAAAAAACACTTTAAAATGCGAGTCTAGTATCAAAGTGTTTACTGTATTTCTCATACCTGATTTGCACACAGTGTTCTTTCACTAGGCTACAGTAAGCAGGCAAAAACTTAATTCAGAAATTTTGTTTAACTTTATAGTTTGGCCCAAATTGCCCATTTGCTTCCCCTTAAATATATAGCAACAGGTGAGCCTAGTTTGTTTGATTATCATTATTTCTTATGTAGCTCACATGTCCACGTGGTTTTATCGTCCTATAATGAGAGAGGTTTTTACTTTAGTGTGCACTGTGCGTATATTATGCTATTAAGAAGGGAGCCTGTCATAGCTGACAGGGATCTGTGATCATAATCCACCGATTAACTTCAGCCCTAAGGAACTTGTGTCTCCTGCTACTGGTCGCACTTTTTCCACTGTAGGGTCACAAGAAGTCAGAACCCACCCCAGCAAAACAATGCATGGCAGAAATAAATGTGGGATTGGAATTCTAAGTGTATTTTAGAGAACATTCTAGGAGACACATACAGTACAATACACTAATCAGGCCATATTAGAAGCAGCAGCAGTGTACATCTTTAAGACATAAGATGTAAATCAGAGTGCATAGAAAAAATGAAAACAACATGTTAACTACACAGAGAGACATGGGAAACCTGCTCAGGATTGAGGCAGCAGCCGTAAACAAGGTACCACCAAGCTGACCCAAATATACAGATAGTTGATTGATATTTGATTTAGTTAGGCAATGTACTATCATTTACAAAATAAACCAGACAATTTGATATATTTGTAGCTATTGTTTCTCACCATTTTTTTTTTTAGTAATAACTAGCATTTTTCAAATCCGAGTTTCCTTAGAGTATTAACAGCTATCGTCATATCTCCATGGATTGGGGTATCCATTGTTATTATTGCCTAGTTTGTTCTTAGTTGTCAGTCTCTTTTCTTTTAACTTCTAGTTTTAACAGCTTGACATCCCATAATCCTGCTTGTAATCTAAATTTTACTCTTTTTATTAAGACGTCAGAACGAGACAGTTTGTAATGTGTCAGATTCTGACTGCTGGATATAGAAATTGATTGAATATTTGACACAGAGAATGAAGCAAACCATTGAAGTAGATTCTTTAAAATGATGGATGAATAAAGTAGGGTTGTATGGTATACAGGTACTGGAAAAGTACCGGAAAACAAATTTTAAATGCCATGGTATAGTACCAGCATTTCAGGATTTTCTACGCTAGAAGAAACTTTCCTCTCAGTTCCCCGACCCCTTCCCTTGACACTTACTATTGTGGATGTGGAAAAAAATTCTATTTTATAGACTGAAACCATAGACTCCATGTGGGACAACGTTATTGCTTTATTGTGATCAGGACTTCACAACTATTAAGAGGGAAGTGGTGCGGAGTGTAGTGTGAGCACGATGGAGGCTCAGAGAAAGACAGGGGAGTTTTGGAGATATCCACTATTTGCTTTGGAACTGTGTAGGTAATGGTACCAAAGTCTGAAAGCTAGTACTGATACAGAAGTCAAAATTTTAGTAGTGACCTAATAATAGAATGGACACTTCATTTAATTATTAATTACACTTACATGAATAGTCTTCCTTATTTATTGTGGCAATTTGAAATGTAATCTTTTCTGGCAGAGACACTGTAGACTGTGCTGTTTTGCTTTGACAGCATATTGCAGAATGGAAAGTATACATTTGCTGTGTTAACCTAAAATACTATAGTAGCTTCAATAAATTCAAAGACTAAAAATCGTATTTGGGGAAAAAATGCTAACAAAATGTGGTTTTAATAGATGGATACTATAGAAAATAAAACTACAATGTTTGGAAATAGATATAATGTGTGTATTTTCTAATGTATAATTTTTAGTGTTACGTTTCATGGCAAGTGTCAATTACAAAACATATAAAATACAATACTTTTTTATAAAACAGCAAAACAGTGACTTATTGTTAAGGATGCAAATGTTTTTTTTTTTGACTTAACATGTTCAATTACTAAGCCTTTGAGCATGAACATTTTATAACAATGTCAATAAATGTTTCTTTTTTTAGGCATATGCATGGCTGCAAGAGGAGATGGGCCCAGATACTGACCCAGTAGTGATTGTTAGATTTCTTGGCTCTACCGACGGCAGCACAGAACTTCGAAGCTTGCTGCAAAGCATATGTGAGCAAATAGCAATCAACTACAGATGCCTTGTCCACAGTAATCCACATAAAATAAATGATCTGAAGGAGCTTCTTGGTAATCTCTTAAATGAATCTTCATTTCGTAGACCCTTGGTGATTGTCTTGGACGCAATAGAACAGCTTTCAGACAGTGATGAAGCACGCAAACTCTGGTGGCTCCCTATTAATCTGCCTCGGTCTGTAAGGATAATTATTTCAACACTGCCAAACAAACATGGGATTCTACAAAAAATGAGGTGCCTTATACATGATGAAGATAACTACATTGAGCTTATGCCACGTGACAGAAAAATGTGCAGCCAGATACTGAAACATCAGTTGCTGAAAGTAAAACGTAAAGTCACCTCAGGGCAACAAATCTACGTTAATGAGGCACTTGCAAAGTGTACTTTGCCTATGTTTGTTAACCTGATTTTCAGGGAGGTTAAGCATTGGAGATCACACAAAGATGTTGATGATTCATCATTATGTGTTACTGTTCATGAAAGTATTGAACAATTGTTTTGGTCTCTTGAGAACAAACTTGGGTCAAGATTTGTGTTTAGAGCACTGGGCTACATCACCATTGTGAGAACTGGTTTAAGTGAAATGGAGTTAGAGGACATCCTTTCCCTCGACAACAGTGTTTTAAAAGACATTATCATAAGTACCAATCTACAAAATCCTTTAAGAGTCGCATACATTCTCATAGCAAAACTGAAGGAAGAATTAAATGGATACCTCATAGAAAGACAAGTTAGAAATTTGACGTTGCTTGTATGGGCCAATAGGCATCTGCAGTTAATTGCTCAAAAGCTGTACCTAGGCAATGAAGAAGATGTGCACCAGATGCATAGTCTTCTTGCTGAGTATTTTTTAGGCGTCTGGTCAGGAGGAAGGAAGAAAATGTTCCATTGTGACAGTCACCATCTTAATTCATTTGATTTTAATCAGAGGAATCCTGACAGTATTGAAAGTGCAATTTGTGATGAGTCTTCCTATGACAGACAAACACCTGAACAACCCTGGGTGTTTCAGTGTAGCTCTCTTGATCCAGACATCTTCTTTGTTAATCACCGGAAAATGACAGAACTATTATATCACTTAACCCGGAGTGGAAGGACAGATGACTTAATGTTTGGCGTCATAATGGATTTCAGCTGGCTCTACACAATGATCAAAATTGGTCAGTTTGAAAGGGCGCTCATGGATATTGATATAGGTTATAATTATACACAGGAGAAAGAGCTCAAGTTTCTCGCATGCACTCTTCGCAGCATAAAACTTAAAGTGATAAAAAATCCAAATTCCCTTTCTGCAGAGTTACAGCAGAGACTTTTGCCGGTGGTCACCTCACTGCCAAAGCTAAGACATCTTCTGTTGGAATGTGATAAAGATGGGCCTAAATACTGTTCAATTGTTCCTTTACATTCCTCTATGGATGTTATCTACAGTCCAGAACGACTTCCACTTTCTTCAAGTTGCATGCAAATTGTTGATGTTCTCCCAACTTTGAGTCCTAGTATTATTATTGCTGCTTTGGAAAATGGTTCCATTAGCACATGGGATGTTGAAACTAGGCAGCTCTTAAGGCAGATTGACACGGCTCATTCTGTAGTGCTTGGGATAAAGCTTACAAGTGATGAGAAATATCTTGTCGTGGCAACAACTAAAAACACATTGCTTATTTATGATAATCACAAATCCTGCCTTTTGTCAGAAGTAGAGATCAAGGGTTCAAAACACAGCGGCGTTACAGGAGGTGTTGCGTTCATCAATGGTTTCACATTATCTAGTAACCATGCCCTCGCGTGGCTTGAAGCAAGTAAAGATGTTAATGTAATTGATCTCCTTTATGGCTGGCCCTTATACCAGTTTCACTGTTGGTATGAAGTAACTTGTGTTCAGTGTTCACCAGATGGAGTTTATGCTTTTTGTGGACAGTACCTCAACACCACAACAATATTTCATTTGGGGAGTGGAGAAAAGTTGTCCACTGTGACATCCGAGTTCTCTGGGGGGTTCGTCAAAGCACTTCTTATTCTGGATACTGTGCAAGAAATGGTAATGATTGATAATGAAGGGAGTCTCTCTGTTTGGAATACAGAAGAGATCACTAACCCCCAGTTAATTGAAGATTTTGACTGTAGAGGAGAAGACAATGAAGTAGTTAGCATTGAGCTGTCAGAAGACCAAAGTGCTATTCTAATATGCAAAGCCAGGAGCATTGAGGTTCTGGATACGGGTTTATGGAAGATGGCAGAAAAGTTTAAAGCCAAAAGGAATGAGCGTTTTGTTTCTGCAGTCCTTTCAAAAACTGCAGAATGTATTGTAGCTTCCATGGAAAATACCTCTTCCATTTTTGTATGGCGAAGAGACAGCGGGCAGTGCATGGCAAGCTTACAAGAAATTTCAGGAGCCACAGTCAAATTAATTAAATCTAATCATCACAACTTGCTCTTGTCCCTTACGACTAGTGGAGTGGTGTCTATTTGGGACATAGATATTATTACAGCAATGTCCAACATAGACAAAACTGGAAAGCCCATTCAGAGTCTGTTGTTACCTGGCCGAGGGGAACTTATCTATACCCTTGACGGCTCTGAGTCAGTTTACAAGTGGAATTTTAGCACAGGCTTTATTGAGTCTGTGTTTAAACATGAGGGAATTGTGGAGAACTGTGTGCTAACGTCATCAGGGGATTTAATGGTCACTTCAGATGATAAGTGCAGTCAATATGTATGGCACACTGTAACTGGTGAGAATATTTTCCGTATCAATGGGCAGAAAATATCTCAACTGTTGATTACTCACAATGATCAATTTGTGGTTTCACTATGTGAACAAAACGCATCTCGAGTGTGGAGATTAGCTACTGGCCACAAGGTCTGCAATATTCTTGTGGCCCTACAAAATGCATTTATAACAACAGCTAATACATTCTTAATTGGCATGACAAAAAACAAGCTGTTAGCAGTGAGCTTATGGTCAGGAAGTGTTAGTAAAAAATTTTGCTGTGATGATGGAACCAGTATTGTTAGTTTTAAACTTATTCCTGATTGCCCGGACTTTGTAGTTTTTATTACATCCGCAGAAACTGTTTACATTTGGAGTGTGGCAGAAGAGTCCATCTGTAGGCGGGTACAGCTTCCTAATAATTTTTTAAAAAATCTAGATGATTTTCAAATATCTCCCAATGGCAAACTAGGAATTGTTTCAAGAGGGGATGAAAACATAAATGTCCTTGATTTGCACAGTGGAAAACTCAGGATTGTTCATGCTTCTGGTGTCATCTGGAGACAGAGATTATCTCGCGATGGACGTTATCTTGTGTATATCTGTTTTCAAAATGGTGATGATGAGGATGACAATGGTTTAGTCTTCAGCCTGATTGTTATGAGATTGGCAGATGGCAAAAGCATTGGTGCTTGTTCACTTTACAAAACTCCTACTTTTCTTGGTCTGTCCCAGAGACATTTAAATATCATAGTTGGATTTGAAGATGGAAGTCTTGGCACCTACACCGTGGTAGATCGTGTAGATGCTGCCTTAAAGATTAAGATTGCAACATCTAATAGTCGTCAAATTGTTAACAATGCATCACAAAAAGTTAGACCCAAATGTTCAACATTTTCTTTCAAGACAGCTGCTGATTGTGTTTGGAGGGAATCTACAGAGGTCTTTGCAAGAGATAGTCCTATTAATGTTTCTGACTCAGGTGAGGCAGAGACAACACCGACAAAGAAGCCAAATTATTGTTATGATCGGGTGTGCTCTGCAATTGATTGCAAAAGTCCAAGCTTCCCATCAGAGAGCTGAATTTACAGTTTTGCTGGTGGCAGCCTGTAAAATTGGGCAGAGTCAGTAAGAGAATATGTAGCTCATAAAACAGTCATCCATTTTCTGAACATACTTATCTCTTACGGTTTTGTAGTACAGAAGAACCCAGTGGCATTGGCCAACCATGAAGAGAGTGCTACTCCATTTCATGGCACATTCATGGTCACAAAGATCCATACAGTGATAATAGGGTCATTTAAATTTATATGAAAATGCATATTTTTTGAATATGGGAGCACACATATGTGGCAAACTTCTGCCTTGTTTCATTTTAAGCTATTTATCAATTACCTTTCTTAGTTAATATCTAACATTAAAATGTTTGTTCACTTTTTCTGAGCCCATTTTTTTCAATAACCAGTAAATGCTACTAAAATAACAATGCCATCTCCAAACTGCTTAACCCAATTTGTGGATGCAGAAGCCAGAGCTTCGTTGACTGGGCTCTCTCCATTTACAGCTAAACCTTCACTACTTGTTGGTGTGCTAATTTTAGGCATATTCTTAAACATAACTCTTTGACTAGGCCAGTAGTAGTGAGCAGAGTGGTCACAGAGTGACTTCCTAAAGGGTTACTGGAAACCATTCTAAAAATAAGTGTTGTTATGGCCTTAAAAGTTCTCCTTATTTAAGTAGAATCTGAAGTCAATTGTTTATGCTTTGAAGTGCCATTGCAACATAGTGTTGTCATTTCGAATCAGTGATGAGTAGCATTGTTCATTTGACAAGACACACCCTAGTCAAAAAACAGGCAACGACATAATAAAGAGTATATTACTCGTGACAGCAGCTATTTCAGTAAATTGTTTTAATGTCCATAATATTGTATAACTTTGCTTATTTTTTCCATGATTGGGTGCAGTTATAGTCCCACCCAGGAATATATATTTATATTTTTGTTATTTTGGAATGGTTGCTTTATTGCCATATAAGGTTAAACCTTTAAAACACTTAATTCACTTGAAAAATTGTATCCATATCTTACGGCAAGAGTAGTGAGTAAGGAGAATAATAATGATGACTGTCCCCCTCTCTCTGGCAAGCAGTGACAAAGAACAAAGGCAATAAAAGAACAGAAAATGTACTGAAAAAAGTCAAGTTTAGAAAAAAATGTTTCAGATTTATTTTTAAGATGTTTCAGTATAATATTTCTCAAATGTTAGCAACCTGTATTCAGTAGTAGCTTCCTGTATACATTAACACAGAGGATACCATATCATACTTCAAACACAGCCCATTATATTCTCACACTACACACTGGTCTTCTAATTAATGTTTTCCTGATTGAAATTTGAATAACTTTTTTACTGAATTAAAAAGAGGCTGCATAACCTTTGTCCATTTATTACTACTTAAAATACAACAAAAACTTTTATAGCACCTGTTAATCAAATGGAAAATGTTCATATATAATAACTGTTGTTTTTACTGCTCCACTACTTAATGATATGTACTGCGTTATGCACATAAATTCAGTGCCTGAATTTTCCAGTGGTTTGAAAACACACCATATTTCTACAGTTGCAGGGAGAAACTTACAAAATAAGGCCTAGATTCTGAACATTTTTTAAAACTGCAATTTGTCAGTTATACTTATGTAATTTAACAAAAGCTATATTTGAATACAACTCTTTTTTAAAGCATGAACTCCAAATATTAAAATCCTGCAGAGTTAGTTTCAGTTAATTATATTCATTTGTCACATACCAACTCTTTATTCAGCACATGCATTATTTATGACAACAATATAAAATATAACTTTGTGTGGTAATACCAGGAATGCCATGATGGAAACACAGAAAGCCCTAACACATTTGTAAAACATGTTAAATGTATTGGGCTTATTTGAAAAAGCCAAACAAATAAAACTATTTATAAAATTAATCATTTTCAGACAGTAAGATGCTCTTTTAATGTAAAATCACATTAATGTCTAACCTGAATCTATCTATCTATCTATCTATATATATATCTATATATATATATATATACATATACACTTTTGTGAACCTAATTTGAGCAGTGAAAAAGGGCTGTTATCCTGTTCTCTCTGGAACTCTTCAGCCCATTCTATACAGAAGAAATTCATGACTTATTTAATTAGCTGAGGCTAACTTTGCAGTTTCTGTTCTAGAATAATGAGCATTTAAAAATATCAGATTCTGCACTATGGGTCAGTTTCCAGAATTTTTTTAAGTTCTCTCACTTCTCAATTGCCAAAGGATGATACTGTATTTTTTGTAATTTGTTGAAATGTGTGTCATGTTCAGTCATTTATGTTTTAATAATACCGTATTTTTCCCATTGTACATACATGCTGTAAATATAATTTTATGATTTCTAATAAAAAGTCAGCATAGATCTGTTATCCTACTACTTTTCATTAGGTTCTGCATACATTAATATCTAATGGAATGCTAGTGCAAAGTTACCAGCTACAAGTGAATGTCTCAATCAAAAGCCAATATATTATATACAGTACAGTATGTAGCCTGAATGGGTTTAATAACATGTTTGCAAATGATAGAATAAATACTGGTAATGAATGTTTTTAAGGTATTATTTGTATTGTCAGAAACTCTTTCTGTTTAGAGATTTATATTTTCATAAATGTTGTATTTACATTTTGTTACAAAGTTGTATACCTAGAGTTACTCGAAAATGATGTCAGAGCAATATAAAACTGTGTTTATGCATTGTCTGAATGGATACTTTTAAAATAATAAAAATAAAAGTTTAATCTGTTTTTGAAAATAACGAGTTGTAAAAGCAAAACTACGGTGTAATCAGTAAGACAAACATGAACTACTAGACTGTGAAAACACAGAAGTGAAACATTTACTTGTTTTTTTTTTAATTTATTCTGTTTTTATGTTTGTTTCTCCACATTACTTTTAAAAGTAGCAGATTATTAGCCATATAAATAAATTGCATAACATTGTGTTTACTAATAAAAGAACTTCCACTGGAAGAAAGTGAGCATCTCAAAGGTAAGTCATTCCAGTTTAAAATAGAACAGAAAATATATCTGACAATGATATTTACAATTAGTTGCAATTACCATCTATCAGCTTTTTGACTATTGAAAATTAAGGAATCAACAGAATTGCAATCCATTTGCCATTTTAATTTTTTACATATGTATATGAGAAGTACTTCATTGGCAAGTTCCAACTGTTGATGAATCACTTTTTATTTTATACCTCCATCCATCCAACTCGCTATATCCTAACTACAGGGTCATGGGGGTCTGCTGGAGCCAATACCAGCCAACACAGGATGCAAGGCAGGAAACAAACCCCGGGCAGGGTGCCAGCCCACCGCAGGGCACACACAACCACACACTAGGGACAATTTAGGATCACCAGTGCACCAAACCAGCATGTCATTGTACAGTGGGAGGAAACGGGAGCACCCGGAGGAAACCCACACAGACACGGGGAGAACATGCAAACTCGACGGAGGGAGGCCCAGGAAGCGAACCCAGGTCTCCTAGTTGCAAGGCAGCAGCGCCACCTTGCCGCCCATTTTATACAGTAATATAATCAATCATTAAAGTAAATACTGTCATTTATATTAAAATATAAAATGCAATAATTTAGTTGCAATGCCCCTTTACTCAAGGTATTAAGGTAATTGAGCCGGTGCACTTTTTTTACAGGGAACTTACTGTAGTGTAAACAAAGCAAGTCAAGGCTTGTTTTATGAGAGAGAGAGAGATGACTAGGATATTAGCCTTTACATTAAGGAAAATGGTGTAATAAAGTGAGAAAAAGGAATTGGAGAAGTCATACTGTGCACCTGGAGAAATGGCAAGAAAAGATGCTTTAATGAATTCAGACATTTTTATTTTGCCCTCTAAATAAAAATGGACAATGTTTGAGTTTGGACAGTGAGCTTATTTTAAGTGCAGCAGCTTACATTTTCCAAGACAAAGACAAATTTGAAACTGCTGCTTTGTTAGCAATTGTCTTGTTAGCTTAACAGCAAAATGTAACTTTTACTTATAAACTTGTCACACATGTTAGTCATGTGTCTTCATGATAAACCACTAATGAACATTTGACACATTTGTGGCCTTTTAAAACATTTGTGACTTTTTTATTATTTGTTGATGCAAGTCATACACTATAAATTTTGGTAAGAAACAAGTACTGTATAATTAAAATGGTAATCCAGATTTATAAATACACATCAAGTATTATGAAATAGCTGATACACTGAAGAAAAAACACAGCTGTATATATATATATACAGTATGTTACATAGTTTACTGTCAAATAATGCAAAGAGTACGCAACATATGTTTTGCCCTTATTTGGGCTCATCAGGCGTACACACTCCACAGCACCCCTCGCGGGAATCGAACCTCGGACGTCAGCATCAGAGATGAAGTCCCTTTACGCTGTGTCACAGCGTGTGGTTTGTTTATTTGACAACCTGGAGATCAGAGTAATTACATTCATAGCATCCGTAGTCTGAGTCTCGATCCGATTGTATGGGTGGTTTCCTACCTGGTAACGAATGTGGTTGGTCTGTAATTACTCCGATCTACTATTACTCCAGTTTAGCCAAGAATCACCACTTTCGACGTATTCCCATTTTTATTGTTTTTTTTTTTGCTTTACAGGCTTAAATGAAAACACACACAAAAAATATTTCTTCTCAGCTTTACTTACTCAATGCAACCTATAACATCCAAGTGAAAGATATCTCAGCTGCAGTTCAGAAAAATGATAAAAAATCAAAAACAAGAAATACTGAGATTAATAAAGGATCACCCTCCTCCTAAACAATACTTGTAAACTCAAATAGGTGTAAGTAACCACCATTTCCATTGCAGACCATGGTTACTGGCATCCACCTGTGATCAATTTTAATATATACTGTATATATATATATATACGTAATATATTTTATATATATTGATGGAGAATTGGTGAAAACTACTTTTTTTAATAAGCCTTGTTTCAAATAGGCACATTACAGAAAAAATTAAACAATACCTTGTAGTTATGAGAAGCATTTTATTTCTTTTCATACCATATGTATTATGGGTAAATATTTTATTAATATGTATTTTAAGGAAATTTTATTTATTTTGTATTTTATGGTCACTGAATAATAAGCCTATAGAATTTAATTTTGTTAATTTTTGTTTGTTCTATAGTTTAATTATAAAAGTTCCCTTTAATGTAGGACATAAGGCTCCTATGTGTCTGGTTATGCAGGAGGTTAGTGTAAAAAGTTTTTCAAAAGGAATAAAGGGAAATAAAATTGATACCAGAATTGGCTGATCAAGTAACATGAGATTGGTGATCAATATCGGCCTTAAAAAAAGATTGGAGCACCCCCAGTAGCCATCCTCAATTGTTTCTAAAGTCACAAACAGAGATGTAAAAATTTATTTCTTTCATACAATAAAAATTGAGCATGTGGAGTGTGAGCAAATGATTGAAATGGAATTCTTTGGTAAAGACATTATGTTCAAAAGAGTTCAAAGAGTGCTATAACCAGCCTTCATACGCTATATGTGGGAAATCTGGGGGTCTCTTTGTGCTTAGCATAATAGAAAGACAAACATTTAGGGGCTTTTTCTTGGAGGGTATGGTTTTCTGAAGACGGAGAGACCTTCTCTTATGTCATCACTTGACCTCTAAAACCAAAATAATATTCAGTAAAAGTGAGAAACAAAATATATACAGTACATTGTAAACTAAACATCCAGACGTTGTACATTAAACTGTCCTGGCCCCAGTCCTAAAGAGTTTTTTGCAGGAAGGTTTCCTTTTGCCCAACTTAGGCAAACATTTTTTTCCCAGCATCCCATGATGCTTTTTGAGGCCAGTGTGACATTGTGGATCTGTTTTACTCATGCATGATGTCACAACCGAACATGTACTCTAGTCGTGCTTGAACTAGCTTTAACAATAAGTTATCGGAAAAAAAATCAGTGTTTAACACAGATAAAATAATATTTATTGATAAAACTGACAAAAAGGAGCAAAAACCAATATTGATTCAACGATTAGCTTGGACTACTTTGTGTTTATTGTCTATTCATCAAACAAGCTCACAAAGCATTCTTTGTGAACTAGCGCTGTGTTAAAATGCCCATCAAAATATATTAATCTTAAATTTTCGGATTTTTACTGCAAAGACCATTTTGTACCTGTCTAGTTCTGAGCCCCTGAAAGAGGTTGACAGGAGCAAGGGATAAATTCTTGTAAAGATTCAATGTGTTTCCTCCTGCTAGACACACAGACACAGCACTGTTTAGGAAGTTTATGGAGATTACTGTCAAAGGTTCACATTCTGCATCTAATTCTGTGCACCCCTTGCAGAAAATCAGCCACTTGGTCTGTATTCTCTGGGCCATTTTCTTAAAGACTCAGAATGTTTCAATAAAGGTAGTGAAAAGCAATTTCTGACATATTCTCATTAGTCAGATTACTGAGTTGTGAATGTGCTAGTGTAGTACCATTTTAAATATTTGGTAGTTTGGTACCTTTTAGTATACCATGCAACACTACAACACAGAGTACTTACTCTATATAAAGTTCCATCCATGTGTGAGCATGACTTAAGTATCTTTTTAGCATGCAGTTAGTTGTGCATCAGCCAAACACACATAGAGGTGGGCGCACTCACACACACGGTGCATCCCCTCAACACTGGCTTCTCTGGAGGAAAATATGTGGAACAACACAGAAGTCTGGTCTGCCTTCCTGTAAGATGTGGCTGGCAATGTGAACCTTGGTTGGTATGTACCATGACCAAGAGACATTCTTATAGCCCCTATAAGCAAAATAATATTTCCTTCAAGTCCACAATTCAAAAAGAAAGGCAAAAGGTCAAAAACAGTAAACAGTGGGCAATAAATATGACAATTCAACGGAACCCTTTTACAGGACACAATACAAAATAACTAAATAAAACTCATCAGGCTCCTTCTTTTACCTCCCATGCCCCCTTCTGTCACACAGCCGCAGTACATTTTCTGTCACTAGGCAATGAATACTGATAAGAAGGGCTAAGCGCAACGACAAGCTAGACAATTCCTGATCTTTGTTCTCTTGAACATATTGAAGTTTGTCTTACCTGGTGCATTTTCCTTTTTTATCTTGTTGTATTACATGTGGCAGAAATTTTAGTGGCCTTTTTATAAACCAGTCCGTCATAGTTTAGACAGCATCTTCAGTGCCAAATCATAAAATTAAAAGTGTAGAATTGTCTACACTTCAGTTTTTTAGTGTCACTCCCTCTTGTTACTTTTTAAATTCAGTATTTGTTCTCTCCCACATGTATGTCTTAGATTTGCTTTACGTTTTTCCTTAAGAATGAGCATTCCTGTTGTGGCTTTTGGCTTGCACAATTAAGTTGCCTATAGATGGAAATCATATTAAGTGAGGAGTATGTAGTGCTATATATTTTTTTGCAATCTATTCCAGTTAGTTGTCCACCACACTAATCAGTTATACTTCCAGAAGATTTATCAAACTGTGAAGGCAGCTAATTCCTGAATTAGTGATTAGTTCTTTGTAATGGGGAGTAATTTAACATTCAGCTTATTCCCATCTCTCTGTCTTTTGTGCATTGTCTTCAGGTGTGTAATGGAATTTCCATTACATGGATGAATGTGGGCAGGACTGATGGGTTTAACCAGCAGAAAGAAAGGCATTGTTACCAAGAGGGAGAGCTGGTCCGAGTGGTTTTAAATATCTGTGTGAAAATGTTTTCATTAGTTCAAATCGACCAGCAAAAAAAGTTCAGACATTAAACAACACTAGTTGATATTTATCAAAACCAGAAAGACAAACCTAGCATTGCAAAAAAGTTCATCATGTTAAATTTTAAAGCTGAATAAACAGTCTTTTTATTGCTGCTCTCTAATCCTTTACCCTAAATTTTTGTAGTGAAGGAGTATCACAATGGGACCATGGTTAGTGTTGCTTCCCAATAGTTCTGGTAAATATGGACTAAATCCCATCTTGTACACCATTGTATGGAGTTTACATTTTCTCCACATCTCTGTGGGTTTTCTCTGGGCCTCCCATATCCAAAAAGGCTTCTGGATTAAGTCAATTGACAGCTTTTAATTAGCATTATTTGTGCATGTTGGTATGTGTATGGCCGTACCCAGTGATAAATTGGTGCTTTGGCCAGTTTTGGTTGCTGCCGAGATAATGTTTGGCTCCCCGTTTACACTGACTTAGACACCACTTGAATGGATGGATGCGTGTTGCAGTAAACTTTGTTTTGTATATTCCAAAAAAATTAAGTAAAAGATAAAGAGGCTGATCAATAAAAGATTAGGTAAATATCTAGCAGTTAACGCTAATATTGGTTAAAACATACAAAATACAACATAGAGATTTCAACAGGCAGAATTATGGCTTTTTAAGCATTTAGGTATGTTCTGAGATTTAAGAGTTTAAATAAATGCCAAGCAATCTTGAGTTCTACGATTTGTTTAAGAAGGTTATAGTTCGGAAAGGTTAAAGTTTAGGTGTCCCTGAGTGCTGACTTGTTTAATTAGTGTTAGCTCACACAGTTTCAATTTGGTTTGCTAGTAGTCGTATTTTCTATGTTTAATTCATATTTCAGTTTTGTGAGTTTTGAACCTTTATTTTTCATAGAGTATATTTTTATGCCCTTACACCAGGTAGATACTTAATGAGTGCAAAACTAACAAAAGGCTGATAATACATGTTGTGCTTGCTGCAATGCCACTATTGTTTTTTCTGTTAATGTCAAGCTTAACAAAAGTGCAAACACAGCATGGCCAACTTTGTAACTGGAAGGTGTCGTTCATTCATTTTGAACTTTCTTATGTGTTCATACTTTCTTACTTTTGCTTGAACAATTTAGCTTTGACTCTGAAGTTTATCTTTGGTCAATAGATGAAGTTCTGAATTGCCATACACAAAACCCTTTCAATCAAGCAGGACATATGTATGATCTATGCAGAGTAAATTTAGAATTTTACCAAGATTTGAGTACTGTGCCACTACTGTACTACTATATTCCCATAATTTTAAACAGACCATGTAATAAGTTTAAGTGAACTTTACAATTTTGCAAGTACACTATATTATAAGGAAGAACCAGTAAATATATCTTTGCAAAAGGGTAGTTTTTTAACTCAAGATTAGGTTTAATTTTAGAAGATATCATTATTTTATCTTCTGCTCTGAACCCAACCTAAACTAACACTCAAAACAAATGTGCCATTAGTCAAAATCATTTAAAGTCTTTAGCTCTCAAACAAAGACAGTTTAACGCACCATCAAAAGAAAACCTTTGTTTTAATATTAAGGATGTTAGGGAAAATTCTCGGCAAATAAAGAAGAGACTGGAATCATAGCTACAAATGAAATTCCAGATGGATGTCCTTTATTACATTTGCACCAAAGGAGCCTCCATTTTTCTCTTCTTCAGTGCAACATGGCAGGCTGACCTATCCTAACAGAATAGCTTCTTTTATCAGTTTGGTTCATTTACATATAACAGCTAAAAGCATTTCAGTTACGCCAATCAGCACAGAAAGATAAATGACAGATTTCTGTAACATCCCCATGCCATCCAAAATAATTAATCATCTAAAAGTGTTAAGTAAATATCCGACTTATTCAGTAAGACTTTCATATATATCAGTCAGTTATTTTTTAACCTGGTTAGTCCTGAACAGGGTCGTGGGGGTCTGCTACCAGCTAGCATAGGGCACAAGGCAGGAACAAACCCTGGACAGGGTGCCAGTCCATCACAGAACACACACACACACAGACACCCTAACCACACACTACAGCCAATTCACCTAACCTGCTTGGTTTTGGACTGCCGGAGGGAAACCCACACGGACGCAAGGAGAACATGTAAACTCCATGGATCTGGGATGTAAACTGGTCTACCATTTCACCACCATGTCATCCCACTTTCATATTTGTAAAACACAAAAATAAAACAGTACAGTGATGTTATCTCTAATTTAAATGTGCTGGTGCAAATTAAGTCAGGATGTCCGAGTTTAACAGGCAGGCAGTTTCAAGCATTTTCTCCATTATAAAGGCATTTATTGTAAATATCTGATAGCTTTAATCTTTATCTCAACAGATTTTACTCTGTTTTGCACATTTCTCATAACTGTAACATATATAACATGAATTTTTAACTTTAACTAGATTTATTCTTTTAAAAATGAATTTTATGGCAAGCCTTGTATTTGAAGTGATTTGTGCATTGATCATTAACTCAACAACAGTAGAGTAGCTCACAGAATGCACCTTTATTCTATATCCTTATGCAGTGATATCTAAGCCATTGCTTAGTTTGGTTTGTAGTGGAAGTGTTCATTATGAAAGAAAAGAATCCTACAGCAACAAACAGCACCACACTTATTATTAACTTGTTTGGATGTTATTGAGTCATGGAGAATGAAGATGTTCCTGCAAAGTTCAGGTGTGTTTAGAACTAACACATTCATGTTAGTTTATATAGCCAATACAGTAGATGTTTAATTAATCAGCAGCAGATATAAGGAAGGTTCAAAACATTCATTGTCTGGCGCAATAGATTTAAATGATCTAACGGTAATATATCCTTAAGGCATTCAGGTTATGGACAAGTCCACACCAGTAATTTTTACACCCACATTCTCCTCTTTGGAACAACCTGCTGCCAACAAATGGTCTGAAGAATTTTTGGTTTCCTATGAGATGGACTATAGTCCTTAGGAGCCATCCAGTCAAATATATGCATATCCTACCTTGGTTCCAATCCACAGGCCTTTGATGCTCAAACTATTAAGTGGGAAATCTAATAATATGGCCATCTAAGGTAAAGAAATGTTCTTATTGTCTGAGCAGCTACAAAAATTTGTATTTAGTAGAGTCAATATTCACCCTGTTCTACCAACTTTGCGAACTAAACGAGTATCTAGCATATGTTTAATTTTTAACTCGATTTATCTTTTTGCAAATCGATGCTAAAATAAGTTTAGTCTATAATTTAGATCCAAACATAGTGTAAGTCTGTTATAAAAACATAGTCAACTGCAATGAACTGAGGTGTATGGGTGTGGTGTAAAAAGAAAAATGCACCAATAGCCTCCTACTGTTTGCTGATGTAACATCTACCCTCCTCCAAACAGGGAACACTCAAAAACCACATGGATGTCCATACACATTGTGATTGAATGGTTCCCCTATACCATATTCTTCCAGACAAATTTCCATAACTAACTAGAGAGGTATTATGACAGACAAGAAAGACGATTGTGATTTATGCATCTACAGTCACATTCTTAACAAAGAAGTAAATGTGTTTTATTTAATCAATATACAGTATAATTAAGTATGTATGTCATTATGAACTTTTCAACTGAAATTTCATCCATCTGTCCATTTACTGAATCCTCCTGGTTTCAGTTTCCTGGTCATGGAATGCTGTAGCATATCCCTGTAGCACTGGGCACAAGCCAGCAACCACCAATTTACTGTATTCCATGTCAATTTAAATGTGCAATATAAAAGCAGACTGCATTTAATGGATGACTTTGGTGTTTCAGGATGGGACCAATTAATTGATTGTAGAAAGTAACCTCAGAATTTAAAACTTCAGTAAAAGATGTGAGATTACATAAAACACCTACATTACCTGTGACTGTAAGGGGAAGTTCTTTATGTACTCTGAGCCAATGTTCAGTAATCCCTCTATAGTGACTTGAGATGGAGTGTGGTCAGGGGGCTGCCTCTTACCAACTCTAGTTGTGTGGTTCTTAACTGGGTGTTAACTGGCATAGTGGTTGGTGCTGCCGGCTGTAAAGTGAGGTTTGCGGCTGATTCCAGGTTTTAAATAAATAATCACAGCACTCTTCGTCTTTGTGTGGGGAGGTGTTGTTGTGTGGCAAGAGCGATTCCCATGCGCGATGCATGAGTGGACAGCCCTGCACTTAGTGCACAGGTGCAGGATCACCCGCAACCCTAATTATCACTGGGAGCTGCTGAGTGCCGCAGCTGTGCCATGCCCTCGTTTTAAAAAGGGAAGCGCGAGTGTTCAGTGGAAAAAAAAGGTAGAACGAAAGGTAGAGTGGTGGTTAAAGGAAGGACCATGAAGCAGGCAGTAGGCAAGCAAGAGCTGGTGCAGGAGCAAGGAGCGAGTGCAAGTGTGAAAGGAGGCAGATAGCCATGAGGTGGAGAGTGTGTGGCCGGAGCTTGGAGCTGTGGTGGTGGATCACTCCAGCTGAGCTATTCAGAGAGTTGGAGCGACCAGGAGGTGTGCTGCTTGCTGCATAAGCCCGGGAAGGCAGCAGGAGTGGGTGACAGGGGTTCAGATGGGGAGTATTTCTGTGTCCATGGATGAGAAAGACCTGACCCTGGGTCCAGTCATGGAAACAGCAGGAACCCAGACCTGTTGACTGCAGGATGATGAAAGGCCGTGTCTGTCAGGTAGGTGTCTCCTTAGCTGCAAGGTCCGGTCTGGATAAGCTGAGAAGACATCAGTTAACAGATGGCAACAGGGCTTGTGTTTTAAGGACAGTTTCCTCCCTGAGTTTTAACCTCATATTTAATGGATTTTCTATTTATTGGATTTTAACCTCCACAGACACTTTCTTTTAATTGAATTGTTTATTTATTTAGAACATTGCTCTGTACTTTGGGACACTGTTTTATTTAGTTTGTTTTTAATAAAAGCACTGAACTCTGGTTCACCATCCCCTTGCTTAGTGTGTTTATCCTCATCTGCTTAGCTCATCCCGGTCTTGACTATTGATGGTGTCGGGTTCAAGAGGCTCCCAAAATGGAAGAGGGAGAATGGAGCCAACTCGTACCTTCACACTGCCACCCCAGAATTTTAGAGGTCAGCAGCGATTTTTGTTCTCTGCTTGCCTGTGTTGATGTTTTGTGTTTTTTATTTGTTTTAACACAGTACTTTGGTTCTCCTTACACATGACAAATATGTTCATTGGCAATTCTAAATTCGGCTCAGTATGAGTAAATGTGTGAATGTGCCCTTCAATGCACTGGTACTTTATCCAAAGTGAGTTCCTCTCTTGTGCCAGGAATCCAGAACTGAACATATTAGTTAAAAAAACAGACAACTGCCATAAACCTGTGGGAAATGCCACAAACAAGGTAGGCAGATCTACTGCACCAAAAAAATCAGTTAAAACTGTGCAATCTTTAATCACACAGAAACAAACACATGCATACTGGAGATCTAATGAAATAAGCAAGACAGCAGTGCTGAAAATACTGGCAGGAAATTCTGTTGGATGGATGGACGAGTCCAGGTACTTTTGAAAGCTGTATATATGACAGCCATGTAACGTAAAGACAGGTGTAACTTTGGACACATAATGTCATTTTTTTGTATTTTATGCACTGTTTAGGAGATGCATTTTAATGGAAACTGGAATAAAAAATCATGTCTGCTTAAATGGATTGTAAATTCATTGCCTATTACAGTACATATTTCAGATGGTATGTATATTGTGAACCAGGCGCTGATGCTAGTAAATGTTTAATATTTTGCTTTATATTCATTCTAGATTGACGGGTAGCCCAATATTATTTGACAGATAGGATATTTTGCTTCCCTTGAGGAAATCACCAATATGACATATTATCATGTTTCTTGACTCCATAACTAGTTTTTTGTCATTCTGCCTTGAGGAAACCCAATTTTTCTCTTAAAATGGACTTGTATCAGGCCCAGCCATGCCTCTTAGCAGCGGATTATTTAAGGTTTCTCTTCAATCATGACTCTTAACACATTCCAGGAAATACCTACACAATTACTTATACAGGCATCAGAGGAGCTTTGATTTGTTAAACTACATCCATGTTATTTATCTTCATTTGTACAAGGATTGCAGTTTCATATCAAGATCTATTATAATAAAGGAAGGAAAAGCTCAAAGTCGAGTAATCTATGGTTATAAACCCCGTAGAACTGTCTCATGTCCTAACTATTTTATAGAGAAAATTTAATAAAAAGTACAGTAGTAGAAGGAACAGCTGATTACTTCTCGTACCCTTTAACCCTTCAATCCTTTTCTCCCATTTGGGGTTGAAGGAGATGCCTTTGGTGCTGGAGTTGGGATTTTTTTATTACAATAAGATGCAGCTATGAATTATTTCTTTTAAAATGTTTTAATACTTCTTTAATTATACAGGGTGGCCCGCCTCCACCGAGATGACTGTATAATGAGGTGAAGAGAAAAATGATCAAATGTGGTACTCACATTTGCAGAAGATGCTGAAAGTGATCTCCTTGTCACATTCATAGTCCAAAACAAGGCAGGTGACATGACCACAGCCACCTATCCGGCAGCAGACGAGATAGGAGTCATCTCGGTAGAGGCAGGCCACTTTTTCATGGGCCACCATCTACCAAAACAAGTATTGCAGTGTCAACAGGTATGAGTTATGAACCTGTTTAAGGCTGTCTGTGTAACTTTGGGAATCATTATTTTTATTTTCAGGATCATGTTACAGAATATAGTGATCCATCCTCAATCAAGGGGGTTGCATTCAAGAACCCCCCACGAAACGTGAAAATCTGCGAAGTAAATACCATATGTTCATATGGTTAATATGGTTATTTTTATATATATTTTAAGCCCTTATAAACTCTCCCACACTCTTAGAAACATTTCCTACACAGTTATACAGCATAAACCCTTTGTATTCTCTTAGATATTAGGTAAGATTCGTTGAAATTATGTATGTAAACACACTGTTTATATACAGTAAAACCTAAATATTATTTTAAAGATATCGAGCGTCTCCGATATCACATATGTTACAGCCATTATGATAGACAGGCCACCAGCAATAAATATGTACAATGCAAGAAAAATTATATACAGTAAAATGTGTGCAGTGACACTAAATGTACGTACATGTACTAAGTACTGTACATAGAAAATTAGTTATGGTTACTCACCAACAATGACACGACGACTTGTCAGATAACAATGAGTTTAATTTTACTGCACAACAAAGGAGAGCATTACAGCTCTTCTAAAGGAGCCTCTTCAGACGATTGTGTAGCACCGCCGTTGTTCTTCTTCCAGCAGTCTTCAATCCAAATCGCTAAAGCAGATTCCATTTGGACTACCGCCTTATTACATCCATTTACAACTCGTTTTGCACCCTGGTTAAAGGACACTGTGATCATAGATCTTATATTCTTTTCCTCCTTTTTAAATAAAAAGAATCGTGGACTCGTTGATGCTGTAATGGTGTCCTACAGCGGTGTAGATGTTCCCTTCCTTCAACATATCCAAAACCTTTACCTTTTCGGCAATCGTTAGCATCTTCCGTTGGCGCTTGGGCACGGCCCCTGAAGCAGTAGCAGGAGCAGATCATTTTGGACCCATAACGAAGGGTTTGACTATGTATAAAGATAAACACAAAAGAGCACAAAAGTTAACTCTCTTCATAGCGAAACACGTTGTTGCTGAATGAGCAACGATGAGACTTCATGGTTAACGCAGCAAAATCGAATTCAGCGCTCCGTCGCTGAGACAATCAGCATACATGGACTTAACTGCGTGCTCTGATTGGGTAGCTTCTCAGCCATCCACCAATAGCGTCTATTATATAAAATCAACTGGGCAAACTAACTGAAGAAGCATGTACCAGAAGTTAAAAGACCCATTGTCCGCAGAAACCCATGAAGCAGTGAAAAATCCAAGTTATATATTTAGATATGCTTACATATAAAATCCGCGATAGAGTGAAGCCGCAAAAGTCGAAGCACGATATAGCAAGGGATTACTGTATATACTTTTGTTTTATTTAATTAATGAAATTATTACTATTGACATTCTAGAATTATTGAAAGTCACAAAAGAGCAGACATCTTAAAGAGATAAAAATAATAATTTTTACAACAACCCTATATGAAACCTCACTTGCAAAAAAATGGTTATAAATAAAAGAAAATGTAAGAGGAGGGGACAGAGAAGGAAAAAGTTAGTGACTGGAATGTTTAAAAGTACAATTTATCAAATATATCTCAAATATATTACCCAGATTATGGATACACCTACATGCACACTCCTGGCAAGACTGTGAACAATAGAGGCAAAAGTGTGCCATGCTGGGCAAAAACTAAGATGCCGCTCCAAGTTTAGACATATTCCACTACATACAGTACGTGATAAGAGGACCCATATTGGAGGATCAAGACCTGAGGGAGAGGTAAATAGAACTGGGGATATGGAGACATTTATACCTACTTATTTAATCAAGATAGTTAAAAAACGCAAGGAGGGAAATAACAATGTTTAGCAAGAGATTTGATGGGAAGGAGAACAGATTTTGACCAGTTTATTTTATAAGCAGACAGAGGGTCGTAAGGGTCATATATTGCAGGAGATCACTAGTTACATTGCCTAACAGTAAAAGGTTATGTGCATGCAGTGATATTTTGTCATAAGCCACACACAGAGACTAGAGTGATTAAATCACTGAGCCCTCAAGGTGATGGCTTAGAGGCTGAGTGAAAGATTGAAAAGTAGTGAAGAAGCTGAACATCAATCCATATGAGATAATTTGATTTGATAAGTATAAATGAAATAGGTGATGAATATTCATAAACTAGCTCCTGACCCCACTCAGTATATGACCTACCACAAACAGCAGCAATGTTGTATTAAAAGACCAACAACCTTTATTCATGGTACATTTTCATACAAAGAATGTAACTCAAAGTGCTTTACACAATGTCAAAGAGAAAGTTACAAGAAAAGAAAAAAAAAATTAGACGTGAGCATCAGTAGTCTTTGCACCCTAGGAACCAAGTTACCCAAACTATTCAGTAACATTTCAGAAATTATTCACTGCTCTGATGCTGAAATTTCTGATCATAAAATAGGTAATTACAATAGCAATTGATGAGAATAATTCATAATTAATTGTAAAATTATGGTATTTGAGGCTTCCTCTGTAGTGCCTCTTTCTCTTGCACAATTTGGCTCAAAAACTTATTAGCACATTGTCATGTCATAACAGACTTAAGTTTCAACTTTGGTATTTTTCCGTCCAACCATTTTAGCTCTAGACCGTCCTCAAGAAACTGACACATAGACCCACACACACACAGACAGGCACACACCCATCATAGAGATATCAATGTTTTCGTAATCAGGGGATCCTAAAACGCTGAGATCTGTCAAAAATTGAGGATCAAAATTTTTTTGACGAATCTAAAGCTTTTGCTCCTTCCCCATAGACAATAGGTTATGGTTTGGTTTAGGTTTATTTGTCATATATAGGTTAACACAGGGTCAACATACAATGAAATGTGTATGAAGAGAAAAACAAGTCACTCAGCCTAGATCCAATAAAGCTAAAAAATAATTAAAAATAATTTTAAAAAAAATTTAAAAATTACAAGTTAAAAATAGACTAGCTATATAAAATAAAAAGTGTACATTTTTAAAGAAGTTATAGAGCAATATGAGTTGAATGAGCAGCAAGTACAAATGACAGTTATTGCACAGATAATGTTTTATAAGTACAGTTACATATTCCATAAAGTGCAGATGCATGTTCCAGTCAGCATTCAAAGTGTATGCAGGTACAGTTTGTGTGTGAGTAGTGCAATGTAGATGTAGTGCAATGTAGGTGTGATGTAAGTGTATGTGGGTGTTCAGGTGTTGCTGTTCAGGAGTCAAATGGCCTGGTGATAAAAACTGTTCTTAAGTCTTGTAGTCCGAGCAGCCTGACTCCTGTATTGTCTGCCAGACAGTAACAAGGAGAACAGCTGGTGTGATGGGTGGCTGTGGTCCTTTATGATGCTGCTTGTCTTACGCAAGCACCAATGGAGGTAAATGTCTTCAATGGCAGGGAGACTCTTGCTACTTTCACCACTCTCTGTAGTGATTTTTGGCTGCTGTCAGAGCAGCTCCCATAACAGACGGTAATGCAGCCCGTCAGCAGACTCTTGACCACACTCTTTTAAAAGTTTGAGGTGATGTTGGCATTCATGCCAAACTTCCTCAGCCTCCTCAGGAATTAGAGCTGCTGGCGGGCTTTCTTAACCACAGTGTCTATGTGAAGGGTCCATGAGAGATCCTCAGTGATGTTTACTCCGAGGAACTTGAAGCTGTTAACCCTTTCAACTTCTACGTCGCTCATGTAGATGGCCTGGTGTTCTCCACCTTGCTGTTTCCGAGAGTCCACGATCATCTCCTTGGTTTTGCTGACGTTAAGAGACAAGTTGTTATCCAGGCACCAATTACTCAGTGCCAGCACCTCCTCTCTGTAGGCCATGTAATCGTTGTCAGTGATAAGTCCTATGATGGTTGTGTCTCCAGCAAACTTAATGATGCTGTTTGTGCCGTGTTTTGCAACACAGTCTTGGGTGAACAAGGAATACAAGAGGGGGCTAAGCACACAGCCCTGCCGCACTCCTGTGTTTAAAATGAGTGATGAGGACGTGTGTTTGCCAACTCTCACCACCTGGGGCCTGTTTGTGAGGAAAGAGAAAATCCATCTGCAGATGGTCGTCCCCAACCCAAGGTCGTCAAGCTTCAAGACGAGTTTTGAGGGGATGATGGTGTTGAATGTAGAGCTGTAATCTATGAACAGCATTCTTACCTATGTATTTCCTCTTTCCAGGTGGGTGAGGGCAGTGTTTATTGTTAGCACAATGGCATCATCTGTTTGCTCTGTAAGCAAATTGGAGAGGATCCAGCGTGTCGGGGAGGGAGGAGCAGATGTAACCTTTGACCAGTCGCTCGAAGCACTTCATAATGACCAATGTCAGTGCAACCGGGCGATAGTCATTCAGACCGGAGACCACTGGTTTCTTTGGGACAGGAATGATGGTGGACGCCTTGGAAGTGGGGACCACCGACTGCCTCAGGGAGAGATGGAAGATGTTGGTGGGGGAAGGCACAAAGCAAAAAAATTAAGCAAGAATATTAATGACTAAATAACAAAGAAATGTAAAAAAAATAAATATATATGATTTTATAAAACAAATATATCATTAGCAAGCTCCTTATATGCAATATCATGATGTGGATCTCTAGGGATGAGTCCGGTGATAAGGTCAGATGGCCGGGAGGACAGAAAAACACAAAAAGAATCCCTCCAGTTAAGCTGGAGATAAAAACGCAGTCTGCAGCGGTTCCAAGACCGCCCACCCCCACAGGGAATTCTACCTAACATAAATGTTCTTAAATCATTTCTCATTGTTTCCAGGCTCTGTCTAAGAAGATTCAACACAGTAAGTCTTGTGGACAGCAGGGGCACCCGCCTTCATTCTGGCATCACAGGTGGCTGCACACCTTGCTGTATGCTTGGAGATTAAAGACAAAAGCAAGAGAGCGAACAATGATGTTCTGACAGGGAGTCCACATCCAAGCATGAATTAGATAAAGAAGACACTTGCAACTTAAAAACAGATATATACTCAAGCCTAAACTGAGTGTGATAACAAGAGAAAAAACAAAAATAACCCTTAGCTGATGGATTAAGCAAATGAAATTGATCAACCAGATCCTGGCTTGAAATATGTTTGCATAACCAACTTAATGAATGAGGCACAAACAGGTAAAGAGTAATTGCAGATCTATCAAGAAAGGGCTCACTTACTGTATACTCTATTGACCTTTTATAATATTAAAATCCTTTAACTGTAAGATTCATTTAATTATATAAGGGAAGGTAAAGCTGATATAAGAAGAAAAGCGTCATTTTCTTCTCCCAAGTTCTGCTAGAGTGTAATAGAATCTCCCAAACTGAAGAGAATCTAAGGGTAGGATTTTAACATGAAAGCTGTAGTGCATCAGAATTGCCATGCAGTGTCGCCTGGATGCAGAAGATGCCATGGCCACGACATGGCACTATCTCTGTTACATATCATAGGCGCACGACTTACCTGCAGCTTGGTCTTTTGTATGAGATTGATCCTTGACCTTTTCCCATTTGAAATCAGACCCACAACAATTTAAGAGGTGACTGACACATCAGCCATCAAACAATAAGTTATCAGGAAAGCTTAGGTACAGTAAAAAAAACATTTGGTGCCAGACATGCACATCCTATACTTATTCCCCTTTCTTTCTTGTCCTTGTTGTCTTGTGTCTCACTGTTTCTGTCAGAGCTTGTAATCCTCTCACATCCAAATGTCGCTTCTATGAAGCAATCAGCTAAAGTCCTTCAGTGAGCTTGGGGCTGAAGCACAGCCCACTGCTGCAAAGTGGGGAAGAACGCCTGTCTGTGTGTACATCCCACCATCCCTATAATTGTCTATGCCACCAAACGGCTGCCCAGTATTTTAATACTACTGTATATTGATGGAAAAAATACACATTTTCTGTTAAAAGTAAAGTTATAGCTTGCGTACTTTCACATAAACACGCCAGTTTGTTTTAGACTCTGACCAGCAATGCAGCTTGTTCAATGAGGTCTTGCAGTGTTACAGAAAAACAAACCTAATATGGTACACTTTTACCTAAAGAGGTCTAAAATGAGCAATGCTCATTTAGGTAAATTTTAAAACAGCCTTATTTTAAAGCTTAGGTGATATATAGGCAACAAGTAGATAGGTTTCTGTGCTCTCCACAATACTACAAATGTCACCAGAACCAAAGGGTAGGAGTATATGGATGCTGCAGGCAGGCATGTCATGCAGTAGTGTTGCCAAAAACTGCGGATTAAGTTACCTCACCTTGTCCCATTCAAGCAGGTTTTTAGGAGACCAGCAAAACAGATAACTGTTCAAGATCTAGTCACCATCTAATGACTAATCTAGAGCAAAACATATAAGACTGGTCAATCTGGGAGTTTCTTTCATTTAGATCTGCCACTGGTGCTGCTGCTGACCCAGACAGTTTACAGATTGACCTCAACAGTTTCACAACAATGAGGGACAGAAGAGCAAAGCAACCTGTCAGGGGGACCTCTGTTGAGACCTCTTAGATATCTTACTCTACAAATGGACTGCCAGACCACACACTGCTGTTGTGATCAAACCTTCCTGGCAAGTAAAAAGCAATGTGCAGGTGTGTGCCTCCTACTCATAACTTTGGGATGTCTAAGGCTGAATCATACAGAGATTTGACATTCTGCTTGGCAAAAGTTCAGGAACTTCACCAGGCCTTTGTGCAGGAATGGGATAGTAACACAACTGCAGATTCATGGGCTGATTTCCTTCTGTGTGCCAGAAGTGTCACACACTGGTACCTGCAAGAGGTAATCACAAAAGATGCTGAAGGACTGCAAGACAACTGCTCAAAATGTTCACAGTTATTATTGTTTTCCTATACATTTTGCTGTTAAGTTCTGGTTCAATAGTATTCACATTTACTTAGTGTTATTTTAGCAAGGAAAGTTGAATTTCAGTCCAAAAATGAGTGCTGTGTTTCATTAAGTTATCAATACATTATTTACAAATGTCTCAAGGAGGTAACAGAGAAGAGCCAATCCATTCATATTTCCAGACCTAGTTGCCCAAAATCACTGTGCTTACTGGGAGTTTCAAAATTAAGTCAGGGATTTAGAAAAATTTGCTTTGAAAACCATAATTTTCAACCATTTCCCTTAAGTGCAGTTCAGTTGTTCAACTACTGCTTTAACACTTTAATCTATATCTTCAAAGAATAAAACTAAATCGGGTAATTTTCCTCTTGAAGTGATTCTGTAGCTGTCAAAACAAGTGCCATGTTTTTTTAAAAGAGGGCAAGTATTGCACATTAATTCATGATACTTGAGAATCTGTAAGTCAGGTGAAAATAAATAGGTGGTGGTGTAGCTCTGAAATCTGTCCTCCATGACTCACAGGCCACTTTATCAGGTACACCTTTTCAACTGCTTGTTAACGCAACTATCTAATCAGCCAATCACATGGTAGCAACTCAATGCATTTAGGCATGTAGACATTGTCAAGATGACCTGCTGAAGTTCAAACTGAGCATCAGAATGGGGAAGAAATGTGATTTAAGTGACTTTGAATATGGCCTGAGTATTTCAGAATCTCATGTACATCTGACAAATATGTAGCAAATGCCTGATGCTATTATGTCAATATGGATCAAAATGCCTGAGGAGTGTTTCCAGCACCTTGTTGTATCTATGCCATGAAGAATCACAAAAGTTTGGAAGGCAAAAAGGAACCTATTTTTCTCCATTATACTGTAATGGACGTTAGCCCGATGGCTGTGGGGGGGGGCGGAGCTCCGTGTGACATCATCACGCCTCCCACGTAATCAAGTGAACTGACTGTGACCGCAGTACGTAGAAAAGAAGGAAGAGCTCCCAAAGAGCGCTGAAGAAAAACGCCGAATACTTTATTCGCAACATACAAGTTTAATGAGAAGACACGAGGTATAAACGAGACTTTGGATCACTTTGTAACAGAGTTAAAATTGCTGTAGCAAGAAACTTTTAAGAGCCGGGTCTTAGCTAACATTAAATAACGCCGTGGACATCGCGAGATCGCACGAGATAGCACAGGCACAGCTCAGAAGCTTCGATGCATGTACTCCGAGCAGCTCACATAAACTGACTATGAACGCAGTACGCAGAGAAAGCAAGACCTCTAAAGATCGCGGAGAGTTTTGCTCACGTGAACGTGTCTGCAAAAAGTGGCGTTTCCTGCACTGCACAAATACTACAAAAGTCGGGCAACCGGCGCGCCCGCGTGCGTAGCTGTGCTGGCCTTTCAGACGCTGACTGCGCTTCTGCCTTAAGTGAAAGTAAACACTTTTAATTTTTTTCCCCCTTCCCATGAGCTATAGCCCAGACAACTGTAAACACGGGATCCCATTTCTAGACTGCAGCAAACTAATATTAAGGCGTTTCGCACTTTCTTTTACACGTATACGATTATGAGGTCATCAGGTCATAATATGAAGACACACAGGAGTGGAGGACCGACAGGGCCATCTCTCCAGTCTACACAAGACCCACCGCGATGCTCAGATCATCAGTGAAGACCTCTCTCTACACTATATTAAAGAAAAAGACAAGTTTCCTTTTTTTACACCTTTTTTCCTTTTATCCCCAACCAAAGCCTTTCTTTCTTAACACTGCAGAGGACATAAAAATTGTTTTCTTTTAATTGCTGGTAATGCTGGTAAGGCACATTACCACAGGCAGAAATTTGGACGTTCATATAGAAAATCTAATTTCTATACCACAGCCGTCGTGTAGCGCCTTTCAAGCGGGATCAACTACCAAGAGATCATCCATATACATTTTAGCTGCTGTTAGTACTATTTACCTGTTGTGTTATATATATAATGCCAGCAACACTCATCACAATGACAAAACAATTACATTGTCAATCATGTTACATTATTATTAAAATGTTTCCTTTTCTTTTTCATTACTTCTTTTACACACTACTTCTCTGCTGCGAAGCGCGGGTATTTTGATAGTCTGTACTAATAAAAGGCAAAGCCCTCACTGAGTGACTGACTGACTGACTCACTCACTAATCACTAATTCCCAAACTTCCCGTGTAGGTAGAAGGCTGAAATTTGGAAGGTTCATTCCTTACAGGTTACTTACAAAAGTTAAGAGGGTTTCATTTCGAAATTCTACGCGTAACGGTCATAACAGTCGACAACGTCCGCCATATTAAACTTTCTTATTTATGGCCCCATCTTCACAAAATTTGGTAGGCAGCTTCCCTGTGCTAACCAAAACTGATATACGTACTTATTTCGGTGGTATGACGCCACTGTCGGCCGCCATATTGAACTTTCCAACAGTCTTTGTTACCTATGGGCCCATCTTCAAGAAATTTGGTACGCGGTTTCCCAACATTAACTGTATCCTACTTACGTACATATATATGTCCAAAGCCTGCAGCTCGGTCGCCATGTGAGGCGGCGTTTGCTCCCCCATCCCCACGCCTACCATGTTGTTGGTTGCCTGCCTATATAAGGTCGTCCGTCGCTCTGGTCTCTTTATTCCCTTCCTTGCTTCGCCACAGGATTCACGTCTCCCTGCTGATAACTGCAGCCTTTTTATTTAATCCACAGCTTGTCTGCTATTTTATTGTTCGTTTATTACGATTATAGTTATTGTATAGGTATTTTTAAACTTAGTTTACATTGTTCAGGTACCCATTTCCTTTATCGTTCTAACCGTACCCCCATTAACATGTCTATCAAGGTGATCACCATCGATCAAATGAAAACTGTCACTTACTGAGTGGTTTCCATGCCAGGAGATGGCACCTGCATTTTCCATTCTCTGTGTTACATATTGCACGGCCATATCAGGCTCACTCTTGATATCCGGAGGAACATTGTGTCTTATGTATTGAATGCATGGGACAGGTTCAAGGTGTGGACTGATGATGGTACAGGAGATAATTATACTACACAGGAGCACTATAAGAGTGAAATGCTTAAACCCTTCACCTATGGTTCTGCATGTGAGTTGATGGCTGCCGCTGAATTGTTCAGTTGTCGCTTTCAAGTGTACCGAAATGGCCAAATATTTTACACCTTTCGACAACCGCCAATGTCTCTTAAACATCTTAGATTCACAGGTGACGATTTCAGTAGTGGACACTTTGATGTTTATGAATGTTTAAACTCTCAAAAGCTGGATGCAAAGTTATCGATGAAACCGGTTGTATGCTTACAATGCTTGACAGATGCCGAATGTCACTTCAACACAACAAGTCCTGCAAATACCAGCGTAATTGAAACAAACCATGAAACTCAAACCAATTATGACAGCAGCAATCCAAGCTGTGAGATTTGAGGCAAGATTGCTTTTCATATGGCCAACTGTACGTTGCATGCTCAAGAGTAAGCTCAGCGCACAGCTTGGTCATATTACAACCAGAGGGCCAAACTGACAACATGGCATACAAAGAGATCCGTAACAAATAATTATTGGTATATTTTCCCTCAGTTTAAAACGGTTTACTTTTCTTTTTAATAAAAATTTTAAGGCAGTACTTCGCCGCTGCGAAGTGTGGGTATTTTGCTAGTATATATATATATATAGTGGACGTGTCCTGGACACAGACAGGCGGACATGTTGTTTTCACCCACAAACATGTTTATTTACAATAATCCTATTTACAAAGTCCAAAAGTGCACACAAACACCCCAAAGTCCTGGCCACACAACACCTTTCTTCGGGCCGCCTCTACTCTCTCTTCTCCTGCCTTGTCCTGCCTCCACCCGACTCCAGCCACGAATGAAAGGAGGCAGCCCCTTTTATTAGCACCCGGATGTGCTCCAGGTGAATTCTGGCAATCACCCATCGACACGCCCCTGTGTGGCCGAAGTGCTGGCTGTACTCCCGGAAGCTCTCCAGGTGTCCCTTCTTCTCTTCCCCCCAATACTTCCTGGTGTGGCGGAAGTGATGAGGTCCAGGGCTCCAAAGACATCGGGGCGCCCCCTGGCGGTGACCACGGGCCCCTACAGAGTTGGGCTTCCAAGCCCTCTACCCGTGGCCCCTCAAGTAATCCAGGGCGGGGACGTAGACCCTCTTCCGGTCCTTCAGGGCGTCCCGGCCTGAATATATATATATATATATATATATATATATATATATATATATATATATATATAGCAAAAAGGAACAGACTCAACACACATAAAAAGGTTTGGGGCAGCCACCCATATAATATTCCTGGCTGCAAATGTTTTTTTAAACAATACAGAGCTGTTGACAATACTGAGTCCAAGACAGAACTGACGAGGGTTGGAAAACAAGACGGCTTTAAGGGATGAGACCGGAAGTGGTGTACGGGAACTGGAAGTGATGTCCTTCTGACATCAGCCTTTTCGCCAGAAGTGATCTTCTTCTGGTTGCTGGAACCAGCATCGTCAGCACTAGGTTTTCCCGTGGCTGGTCTGTAGAGATAACAAGAGAAGGTTTAGTGCACCCCACCACCCCCTGGTCTGGCGTGGAATTACCTTTGCTTGGTCCACACAACCTCCCCCAACTCGCAAATGTGTGACATGAAAGCCCAGACCCATTGTGTCAGGCTTACTAGTCCGAGAAGTCGTGGCACCAAGAAAGGGCATTGGCATTGGCTTGCAGTACACCATGGCGATAAACGACCGAATACTTATATGGCTGCAGATCTAAAAACCACCTTGTGACGTGTGGATTGGACTCCTTGTGTAAGGCCTTCCACTGTAATGGGGCATGGTCCGTCACAAGAGTGAATTCACGCCATCCATCCATCCATCCATTCTCTTCCGCTTATCCGAGGTCGGGTCGCGGGGGTAGCAGCTTAAGCAGAGAAGCCCAGACTTCCCTCTCCCCGCCATTTCTTCCAGCTCTTTGGGAGAATCCCATGCTTCCCAGGCCAGCCGGGAGACATAGTCCCTCCAGCTGTCCTGGTCTTTCCCGGGCCTCCTCCCGTTGGACGTCGAACACCTCACCAGGGCGGCGCCCAGGAGGCATCCTGATCAGATGCCCGAGCCACCTCATCTGACTCCTCTCGATGCGGAGGAGCGGCTCTACTCTGAGCCCCTCCCGGATGACTGAGCTCCTCACCCTATCATTAAGGGAAAGCCCAGACACCCTGCAGAGGAAACTCATTTCAGCCGCTTGTATTCAAGCGATCTCGTTCTTTTGGTCACTACCCATAGCTCATGACCATAGGTGAGGGTAGGAGCGTAGATCGACTGGTAAATTGAGAGCTTTGCCTTACGGCTCAGCTCCTTTTTCACCACGACAGACCGATGTAGAGCCCGCATCACTGCGGACGCCGCACTGATCCGCCTGTCAATCTCACGATCCATTCTTCCCTCACTCGTGAACAAGACCCCGAGATACTTGAACTCCTCCACTTGGGGCAGGATCTCGCCCCCAACCCTGAGAGGGCACTCTACCCTTTTCCGGCTGAGGACCATGGTCTCAGATTTGGAGGTGCTGATTGTCATCCCAGCCGCTTCACACTCAGCTGCGAACCGCTCCAGAGAGAGCTGAAGATCACAGCCTGATGAAGCAAACAGGACAACATCATCTGCAAAAGCAGTGACCCAATCCTGAGTCCACCAAACCGGACCCCTTCAGCACCCTGGCTGCGCCTAGAAATTCTATCCATAAAAGTTATGAACAGAATCGGTGACAAAGGGCAGCCCTGGCGGAGTCCATCTCTCACTGGAAATGGGCTCGACTTACTGCCGGCAATGCGGACCAAGCTCTGACACGGTTGTACAGGGACCAACAGCTCTTATCAGGGGTCCGGTACCCCATACTCCTGGAGCACCCCCCACAGGATTCCCCGAGGGACACGGTCGAACAACTTTTCCAAGTCCACAAAGCACATGTAGACTGGTTGGGCAAACTCCCATGCACCCTCCAGGATCCTGCTAAGGGTGTAGAGCTGGTCCACTGTTCCGCGACCAGGACGAAAACCACACTGTTCCTCCTGAATCCAAGGTTCAACTATCAGACGGACCCTCCTCTCCAGAACCCCCGAATAGACTTTTCCAGGGAGGCTGAGGAGTGTGATCCCTCTATAGTTGGAACACACCCTCCGTCCCCCTTTTTAAAGAGGGGATCACCCACCCGGTCTGCCAATCCAGAGGCACTGTCCCCGATGTCCATGCGATGTTGCAGAGACGTTTCAACCAAGACTGTCCTACAACATCCAGAGCCTTAAAGAACTCCGGGCGTATCTCATCCACCCTCGGGGCCCTGCCACCAAGGAGTTTTTTGACCACCTTCAGTGACTTCAGTCCCAGAGATGGGAGAGCCCACCTCAGAGTCCCCAGGCTTTGCTTCCTCATTGGAAGGCACGTTAGTGGGATTGAGGAGGTCTTCGAAGTACTCCCCCCAATGACCCACAACGTCCCAAGTTGAGGTCAGCAGCGCACCATCCCCACCATATACGGTGTTGACACTGTACTGCTTCCCCTTCCTGAGACGCCGGACGGTGGACCAGAATCTCCTCGAAGCCGTCCGAAAGTCGTTCTCAATGGCCTCTCCAAACTCCTCCCATGCCCGAGTTTTGCCTTAGCAACAACCGAAGCCGCGATTCCGCTTGGCCTGCCGGTACCTATCAGCTGCCTCCAGAGACCCACAGGACAAAAGGTCCTATAGGACTCCTTCTTCAGCTTGACGGCATCCCTCACCGCCGGTGTCCACCAACGGGTTTGGGGATTGCCGCCGCGACAGGCACCAACCACCTTACGGCCACAGCTCTGGTCAGCTGCCTCAACAATAGAGGCACGGAACATGGCCCATTCGGACTCAATGTCCCCCACCTCCCTCGGGACGTGGTCGAAGTTCTGCAGAAGGTGGGAATTGAAGCTACTTCTGACAGGGGACTCTGCCAGCCATTCCCAGCAGACCCTCACAACACGTTTGGGCCTACCAGGTCTGACCGGCATCTTCCCCCACCATCGAAGCCAACTCACCACCAGGTGGTGATCAGTTGACAGCTCCGCCCCTCTCTTCACCCGAGTGTCCAAGACATATGGCCGCAAGTCCGACGACACAACCACAAAGTCGATCATCGAACTGAGGCCTAGGGTGTCCTGGTGCCAAGTGCACATATGAACAACCTTATGCTTGAACATGGTGTTCATTATGGACAATCCGTGGCGAGCACAGAAGTCCAATAACAAAACACAGCTCGGGTTCAGATCGGTGGGGGCCATTCCTCCCAATCACGCCCTTCCAGGTCTCACTGTCATTGCCCACGTGGGCATTGAAGTCTCCCAGCAAAACGAGGGAATCCCCAGAAGGTATGCCCTCTAGCACTCCCTCCAGAGACTCCAAAAAGGGTGGATACTCCAAACTGCTGTTTGGCGCATATGCACAAACAACAGTTAAGACCATTCCCCACCCGAAGGCGGAGGGAGGCCACCCTCTCGTCCACCGGGGTAAACCCCAACGCACAGGCTCCAAGTCGGGGGGCAATAAGTATGCCCACACCTGCTCGGCGCCTCTCACCGGGGGCAACTCCAGAGTGGTAGAGAGTCCAGCCCCTTTCAAGGAGATTGGTTCCAGAGTCCAAGCTGTGCGTCGAGGTGAGTCCGACTATATCTAGCCGGAACCTCTCGACCTCACGCACTAGCTCAGGCTCCTTCCCCTTCAGAGAGGTGACATTCCACATCCCAAGAGCCAGTTTCTGTAGCTGAGGATCAGACCACCAAGGTACCCGCCTCCGGCCAACACCCAACTCACACTGCACCTGACCTCCTTGGCCCCTCCCATAGGTGGTGAGCCCATGGGAAGGAGAACCCACGTTACCTCTTCGGGCTGTGCCCAGCCGAGCCCCATGGGTACAGGCCCGGCCATCAGGCGCTCGCGATCGAGCCCCACACCCAGGCCTGGCTCCAGAGAGGGGCCCCGGTGACCCGCGTCCGGGCAAGGGAAAAAGTCGTCCACAGTTTTTATTCTTCATTAGAGGTGTTGAACCGTTCTTTGTCTCATCCCTCACCTAGGACCAGTTTGCCTTGGGCGGCCCTACCAGGGGCATAAAGCCCCGGACAACATAGCTCCTAGAATCATTGGGACACGCAAACTCTCCACCACGATAAGGTGACGGCTCAAGGAGGGGGAATTCACGCCCCAAGAGGTAATATCTCAGCTGAGTAATCGCCCATTTAATAGCCAGAGCTTCCCGTTCCACTGCCACATACCTAGTTTCACGATCCAACAGTTTCCGGCTTAGGTACATAATGGGATGTTCAGCTCCATCGACACTTTGGCTCAGCATGGCTCCAAGATCTGTGTCCAGAGCATCCATCTGGAGAATGAAAGGCATAGAAAAGTCAGGTGCCTTTAATATAGGAACTGACGTGAGGGCTATTTTTAGGTCACTGAATGCAGCTGCTGATGTTTCATCCCATACCACGTGATTAGGTCTCCCCTTCTTTGTAAGGTTTGTCAAGGGCGTTACTCTCTTGGAAAACTGGGGTACAAACCGGCGATAGTAACCCACTAAGCTGAGAAAGGCCTGAACCTGCCTCTTGTTTATCGGACAGGGCCAATTTAAAATGGCATCTATTTTAGAACACTTTGGTTTGGTTTGGTTTCGTCCGATGCGAGAGATGGACGTCTGAAGTGGAGCTCCGCTAGCAGTGGTGCTATTTTTCATATTATTTGCTTATTATTCTGAGATATCCTGTATTTATTCAACCCGAGAGGGACCGCTACAGTATATGTAAACACATATAAACATGGCCAACAAGAAGGGGGGTCTGAAAGAATCGAAGACTAAAGCTACATCCAAGCTGCGATCAGCAAGCCCTAGTTCGAGATATGGCCTCTCAGAGACAGACCTGGATCAGATGGGCGAAAGTACAGACTCCTCGGGACCACGGTCCGCTACATCGTCGCCTGCTGAGAGCGAAAAGGGGAGCGAAGGTGCGATCGTGAGTGCAGATGTGGATAGCTCGCCGATTGGAGAGGATTACCTGAAACTGGAAAAGGCCGGGAGGTCCGCGGCTTCAGTTACGCAATCACGCGGGACTGGAGCAGCGGGGACACCGGCTTCAGCAGAGTCTGCTGCTTCATCTACGGTACAAGAAGGCACATTTGAGCTATCTGAACTGAAAGTGTTGCTCGCTGAGCTCAGGCAAGATATAAAGAAAAGCGAGAAGGCTAATGAGAAAGCAACGGCAAAGGCACATGAGAGACTGAAACAGGAATGAAACAGGAATGAAACAGGCAAATGAAAGGCTGCGCCAAGAGGTACAGCTTGAACTTCGACAGGTGCTGGGTAAAATTGAAGAGCGCATTGAGAAAAACTCAGCTAAACTGAGCACGCTTGCTGATCGATTGGAGCATCTTAGTGAGACATTCACGAATCGGATCGAAATAGCCGAACATCTAGCTGCCAGTGCCGAGGAAAGAGCAGTAAATGTCAGTTCGAATGTAAAAACTCGGAGAAAAACTTGGAGACAGACTGGCTGCTTTAGAAGATGGGAATAGAAGGTATAATGTCAGAATTGAAGGCTTGCCGGAGAATCGAAAGTTTAAACCCGTGAAATTCGCAACTGAACTTTTTCTAAAATAATCGGGGCGACTTTAAAGCAGAATCTGAGATAGCAGCGGCTTACAGCGACGCTGATCAAACACCGTCAGACCCCGACCAAGATCTTTTATAGTCCGTTTTGAACGATTATCATTTAAGTTAGAGGTGATGGAACTCCTCAGGAAAAAAAGGAAGATATTATATATGAAGATTGCCACATTCGCGTCTTCCCTGACTTCTCTCCAGCAACAGCTATCAAACGCGCGCCTTCTATAATATTAAACAGCTGCTACGGCAAGCCAATGTCAAATACGGCCTCCTGTATCCGCAAAACTGAAAGTGGAATGGCAGGGTCATTTCTATGTTTTCGCTAGCAAGGAGGAGGCAGAAAATGAGTTAAGAAAGCTGATCCCGGGACTATTCTGATACATAATTGTGAGTCATGGCGGTAAATGATAAAGCTAGGATTAATAATCTACTGTCTGATCTATTTGTTTTAAAATACGGGTTTTTATCAGCATATATTCTCATATTCTTATATTATTATTACTTACTTATTACTTATCATTACTTAGTATTACTAGGGCTAAATGTTTATGTTTTATTGTGCTTAATTACGTTTTCCTCCTCTTTTTTCTTTTCTAATTATTTCATGTGTACCCTAAATGAGACTGTTCAATATCATACCCTTGGTTTGCTGTTATTGCTATTACTGCATTAAGACTTGTTATGCTTGTTTTGGACACATCTTTAACACCATCACCTGGGTTTATTATCTGGGGATATCATCTTAATGCACTAAAATTGATGAAGATTATATGTATGTATGTATGTATATATATATATATGTATATATGTATATGTATATATATATATATATATATATATATATATATATTAAGTGCAAAATTCTTTTCTTTCTTTTTCCTCTTTTAAAGACTATATTGGTAACAGATATCTCTATCTTTTAACCTTAAAGCGCCACTGCATGGGGGCTTGATGTGCTTTGGACGTGCTCTGTCTCTGGGTATGTCAGAGGACTGGGACTGCATGAAGTGGGTTTTAGCCTCACCTGGGGAGGCAAAAAGGGAGGGTGGGGGTTAAGGGGAAGAGAAAGAGAGCAGGCTTGATCTATATCTAATCTATCATCTCAATCTTTATAATTATAACTATCAACGTAATAATAAGCTGCATGGCAACAACTCTTGGGGAATAGGAAATTAAGACCTAAACTATTTCACTTCCAGTTAAGACTATAATATGACACCAAAAACTCAGAATCAGTGTCTCCATGATGGGACAGTTAACTTCGTAAGCTGGAATGTTAAAGGCCTGAATCACGAATTAAAGAGAAAGAAAGTACTTTCTCACCTAACAGGTCTAAATGCTAAAATAGTATTTTTACAGGAAACCCACTTACTAAGTAAGGATCAGTTCCGCTGCAAAAGACTGGACTGGCCAAATGTTCCATTCTAGTTTTACAAAGAAAACTAGAGGGGTGGGAATTCTCATACATAGAACAGTACCATTTGTAGCATCAGATGTAGTATTGGATCCTGAAGGGAGATATGTGATGGTCATGGGAGACTTATCTAACTGTAAAATGATTTTGATAAATGTTTATGCACCTAATGTTGATGATAAGGAATTTATACAAAATTTATTTGCATCCATTCCCAATCTGAACACTCATAAACTTATAATGGCTGGGGACTTTAATTGTGTTCTAAATCCACTTTTAGATAAGACTTCCTCCACAGGGGAACGCAACTAACACCGCAAAGATAATTACAAAGTTTATAACTGATCACAACTTATCAGATCCCTGGAGGTTTTAAACCCAAATTCAAGAACATATTCTTTCTACTCACCAGTACATCATTGCTACTCAAGGATTGATTACTTCTTTATAGATAATAACTTCTTGCCTAAGATTAAATCTTGTAAATACGATGCTATTGTTATTTCAGACCATGCTCCGATGATCTTGGAGCTGAAATTACTAAGCCCCATACACTCACCCGCAGATGGCGTCTCAATCCGCTTCTATTAGCTGACGAGAATTGTACTGAATTTATATCCAAACAAATTGAATTCTTTCTAGAGACAAATACATCCCCTGAGATCTCTGCAGGAACACTCTGGGAAACTCTTAAGGCCTTCTTAAGAGGACAGATTATCTCATATCTTTCCCACAGAAATAAATCCGGAAGAAAGTAGCAGAGATAAAAGCGAAATTACTAAAATAGATGAAGAACATGCCAGACTACCAAGCGAGACTCTACATAAGAGGAGGCAGGCTCTACATTCAGAATTAAACCTCTTGACAACTAAAGAAACCGAACAACTAATTTACAAATCCAGACATCATTATTATGAACATGGAGAGAAAGCTAATAAGCTTTTAGCGCAACAAATTCACAAGCAAGAAGTGCAACGCAATCTCGTAATTACTAACACGAATGGAGATAAAATCATCGAACACAAAAATATAATGTGCACTTTTAGAGACTACTATAAATCCCTATATACTACTGAGTTTAAAGAAGACAATATACAATCTAATGCATTTCTGGATAAATTACAGATACCACAAATTGACGCTATTAGTGTGGAGGAGCTCGATAAACCTCTGTCATTATCAGAATTACTGGATGCTATAAAGTCACTCCAAGGTGGAAAAGCAGCAGGCCCTGATGGCTACCCTGCAGAGTTTTACAAGAAATTCTCCGCTCAGCTAGCTCCCTCCTATTAGCAACATTTACAGAAGCCAGAGATAACCAATCTCTTCCACAAACCTTTCGCCAAGCACTAATCACTGTCTTTCCAAAACAAAATAAGGACTTATTACAATGTGCATCATACAGACCAATTTCACTTCTGAATAACGACGTTAAAATACTCTCTAAAATCATAGCTAGAAGGATGGAGAAAGTGCTCCCTCAATAATATCACAAGACCAAACTGGATTTATTAGGGGCCGACACTTATCTTCAAATCTTGACGCCTGTTTAATGTAATATACTCACCAACTAAATCAAACACCCCAGAAATATTATTATCATTGGATGCAGAAAAAGCATTCGACATGATTGAATGGAAATACCTTTTACTATTTTGGAGAAGTTTGGGTTTGGCCGAACATTTGTGCATGGATTAAATTACTGTATACTAACCCAGAAGCTTCAGTTTGCATCAATAACATTTGCTCAGACTACTTTAAACTAGAACGTGGCACAAGACAAGGATGCCCTTTGTCACCACTGCTGTTTGCAATTGCCATTGAACCACTGGCAATACATTGTCGAAATACTGATCAGATAAAGGGGATTAGCAGAGAAGGACTGGAACAGAAAATCTCATTATATGCAGATGACATGGTACTGTATATATCGGATCCAGAAAATTCTGTGCCTGCAGTCTTAGCAGCACTCACAGAATTTCAAAAGCTCTCTGGTCTCAGAATTAATCTGAATAAAAGTGTACTCTTTCCGTGAATTCGCAAGCATATAATATTAGATTAGACACCCTTCCTTTTATCATTGCAGAACAGTTTAAATACCTCGGGTAAACATCACAAGTAAACATAAAGCTCTTTATCAACAAAATTTCGTCGTCTGTATGGAAAAAATTAAACAAGACTTGCATAGATGGTCAACCCTTCATCTCACACTAGCTGGAAGAATTAACACTGTTAAGATGAATATTCTTCCTAAGCTCCTTTTTATTTCAAAACATACCAATATACATTAATAAATCGTTCTTTAAGCAATTAGATTCAACAATAACCTCATTTATTTGGAATTCTAAACATCCACGCATCAAAAGAGCGACCCTACAAAGACAAAAGGCAGAAGGCGGCATGGCTCTACCTAACTTCCAGTTTTATTACTGGGCGCAAATATACAGTCGATAAGAACCTGGACACAAATAGAAGAACATACACAGGCATGGACCGCAATAGAAGTAAAATCCTGCAGTACTTCTTTGTATTCCTTGCTTTGTGCTCCAATAAACACACGTTATCGGCAATACACTAATAACCCAATTGTGCTCCACTCACTTAGAATCTGGAACCAATGTAGAAAGCATTTTAAGACGGAGAAGCTTCTTTCTGTGGCACCCTGCAAAAGAACCACCTCTTTCAACCCTCACAAACATATGCAGTTTTTAATATCTGGAAAAAATTTGGAATTAACTTGCTTAGAGATCTTTATATAGACAACGTCTTTGCATCCTATGAACAATTACGTTCCAAATTTAACATTCCAGCTACAAATTTCTTTCACTATCTTCAAATCAGGAACTTTGTTAAACAGAACCTTCCAGATTTTCCTCATCTTGCACCCTCATCCACGCTGGAAAAATTATTGCTCAATTTCAAGGAGTTAGACTCCATCTCTACAATATATAAAATCCTTTTACAATCCCTTCCTTTCAAAGATCCAAGAGGACACTGGGAAAATGACCTCTCAATTAATATATCAGAAAAGGAGTGGAAAGTAGCAATGCAGAGAATTCACTCAAGCTCCATATGCAAAGCATACAATTATACAACTCAAAATTATATATCGAGCACATCTGTCTCGACTAAAACTCTCCAAAATGTTTCCAGGGCATGATCCAACCTGCGAACGTTGCAACCAAGCCCCAGCCTCACTAGGTCACATGTTCTGGGCCTGCTCCAAATTAACATTATTCTGGACAAAAATTTTAATTACCTCTCAGACAGTCTTGGACTCACAATCCCTCCTAACCCATTAACAGCTGTGTTTGGGGTTCTTCCAGAGGGTCTTAAAGTGGAGAAAGACAAACAAATTGTGATTGCATTCACTACACTGTTGGCACGCAGACTTATTCTGATAAACTGGAAGAACCCAAACTCTCCTCTTTTAAGTCAGTGGGAAACTGATGTGTTATATTATTTAAAATTGGAAAAATCAAATACTCAGTTAGAGGATCTGTGCAGACTTTTTTCAAAACATGGCAGGATCTAATCAGTAATATTTTGAAATGATTTTATAAAGCACAGAGAATTTGTTGATTTAGGTATTTTTAAAAGCCTTAAATTTTACACGTTTGGCTTGCTCTCTCTCTCAAGGGTGGGGATCGATCTGTTCTTAGCATAATTTTTTTTTGTAAAACTTGATTGCTATGTATTGATTGTAATAAAATTAATAAATAAAAAAAAAAAAAAAAAAGAACACTGTGGTTTCACCATACCCCAGCCCACTAGGTAGCCTAATTATTTGGCTTCTACTACCCCAAATTAACACTTTTTCGGGTTAATACGAAGCCCAGCTTTTGCCAGTGACCGCAATACAGCTCCAACTTGCTGCATGTGTTCCTCCCAGGTGCAACACTATATGAATTATGAGGACGGAGCACTTTGTCCACCAGACGTTGGAAGGTCGCAGGTGCCCCATGTAATCCAAATGGGAGAACACGATACTGCCAGTGCCCGCTAGGGGTGCTAAACGCTGTATGGGAACCTGCCAGTACCCCTTAGTCATATCTAGAGTAGTTAAGATTTTGGCATTTCCTAGCCACTCAAGGAAGTCGTCCATTCACGGCATCGGATAGGAATCAAATTGGGAGACTTGGTTACGCCAACGGAAATCACTGCAGAACCTCCAACTTCTATCAGGCTTACTGACCATAACGACAGGACTGGACCAGGGACTATAGTTTAACTGAAGTGGAGAAAGGCTTGCGTGCAGTGTGACCAGACAACATATCAGGTCGGCTCTTAAAGTCTTGCTTTAAGCTCTCTCCAGTTTTTCATTTACTTTTTAACTGGTTTGTATTTTGTGGTATTGTACCTAATCTGTGGAAACAATCAATTATTACCCCTGTAGCTAAGGTTTCTAGGCCAAGCTGTTTAAATGACTACAGACCAGTGGCACTTACATCTATTCCAATGAAATGCTTTGAACATTTGTTGAAAAACATTTTAATGACAAAGTCTTTTCAAGATAACAATCAATTTGCTTATTGTGCAAACAGAAATGTAGAAGATGCTCTGCTTGTTATCTTACATTAAATCTACACCTTTCTTGATCAGCCTGGTTCATATATCAGAGCACTAATCTTGGATTTTTCTTCAGCATTTAATACCATACAGCCGCATATACTGATTGGGAAATTGAACAGTATGAATGTAAACCCATTTGTTACCCTATGGATTCAGAACTTTCTTTTAAATCATTCACAGACAGTTAAAGTACAGGACACTTTTTCAATAGTCATTCATTCAAACACAAGAAGTCCACAGGGGTATGTCTTATCACCATTACTGTATACTCTGTACACAAGTGACCTGAGACAAAACAATGACCACTGCTCCATTATCAAATATGCAGATGACACAATGCTCATAGGACGCATATCTGAGGAGGATGAAAGCCACTATCTAAATCAAGTGCACTATATGGTAAACTGGTGCAATAAAAACTCTCTCACTCTGAATGTAAAAAAGACCAAAGAAATGATATTTGATTTTAAGAGACAGAAATCTATATGTTTACCTATTGTATTTTTGGGAGAGGACCTAGAAATAGTGAGTGAATATAAATACTTGGGAACTTACATAGATAACAATCTTAACTGGAATACAAATACAAAAAAATTATTCTCTAAATGCAACCAGTGCTTATTTCTTCTCCATAAACTCAAATTATTTAAAGTAGACAAGGACCTTATGTTGTCCTTTTATCGCAGTATGTTCCAGTCTGTGATCACTTTCAGTTTCATTGCCTGGTTTAATAGTCTGAAAAAAACAAAACTCAAAAAAGCTCCAGCAGATTACAAAGTATGCAGCTAAAGTTAATGGGGCTGACGTAGATGATTTGACACGAGTGTGTCAGAGGGCAATGTTAAAAAAACTGGAAATCATCTCAACTGATGACAGACATCCATTACATGTGGAACTAAAGTTCAGTAAATTGGGAAGGATAGTCGCTTTGAAAATCCACACAAATCGCTCCAGGAACTCCTTTCTTCCTAGTGCCATACGAATTTTCAATAGGAAACATCGGAGTTAATGATTAAGGTTTTTATATATATCCTATAACCTTTTTTTGTGTAAATATGTATTATCTAACTGCTTTACCTTAATCTTTCTTGTTTCTGTTTGTCTGTTTTATTTCATTGTGTCTGTTATTAGTTGCAACTGAGAAGGCAAATTTCATGTTTTCTTCTGTAAACATGACTAAGTAAAGAAACCTTAAACCTTAAAACCTTGTAACTTTCCTCAATCACACCTAGTTCCAGCATTCGTCTCCAGCTCCACTTCAACCCTTTGTGGGATATGTATGGGCAGTCCCCACACTTGGGAGCCCATAATAAGTACTCAATGTGTTCCCTGACGCACTTGGCCCTATCCTGTGGGTCCTGGTTCTACTTTTCTCCAAACCTTCAACAGGGTGATTGATCGAAGCATACTTAAGCTTTCCCCGACACGCCCTGACTGACGCCCACTCAGCAACTCGGAGGTGGTATTTACCCATCCAATCTCTCCAGGAGGTCATCATCCTGCTGACTATGCCACTGTAAAAAGGAACAGACTAAACACACGTAAAATGGTTTGGGGCAGCCATTTGTATAATATTCCTGGCTGCAAATGATTTTTTAAACAGTACAGAGCTGTTGACAATACCGAGTCCAAGACAGAACTGACAAGGGATGGAAAAGATAGTGGCTTTAAGGGATGAGACCGGAAGTGATGTAGGGGAACTGGAAGTGATGTCCTTCTGACATCAGCTTGTGCACCGGAAGTGACGTTCTTCTAGGCGCCAGAACCAGAAGTGACACTGAGTCAGATAGGTTTTCCTGCGGCTGGTCTGTAGCGATAACAGGAGAAAGTTTAGTGCACCCCGCAACCCCCTAGCGTGACGTGGAATTACCTTTGCTTGGTCCACACAACGTTCCCCTACTCGCACATGTGTGACTATATATATATATATATATATATATATCTATACTAATAAATGGCAAAGCCCTCACTGACTGACTGACTGACTGACTCATTACTAATTCTTCAACTTACCGTGTAGGTAGAAGGATGAAATTTGGCAGGCTCATTCCTTACAGCTTCCTTACAAAAGTTCGGCAGGTTTCATTTCGAAATTCTACGCGTAATGGTCATAACTGGAAGCTATTTTTCTGCATATACTGTAATGGAGTTGAGCTCGAAAGCCGTGGGGGGCGGAGTTTCGTGTGACATCATCACGCCTCCCACGTAATCACGCGAGCACGTAGAAAACCAGGAAGAGCTCCAAAAACCGCTGATGAAAACATACATTATATAATTAAGAAGGCAGCGAAACAATTAGAAGTGAGCGAGTGACATATAAAACCATATTCAGCGGCTCACGTGAACTGACGCAGTGCGCAGACAAAAAGCAACATTTTCAAAGAGTGCTGAACAAAAACCGAATTACACTGCTATGCTCAAATAGACAAAACACACGGCGTGGCGCAAAAGTAGAGGCTTTGCCTCTAGCGCCGACGTCCGAGGTTCAATCCCCAAGAGGGTATGCACGCGCGCTTCACGATTCATTTTAGCCTTGCATCCCCTTGGTTTGAGACGTATGAAAAAATATGCGGTTAACGCAGAAAGACAGATCACCAATTGAAGCTTTATGAATAATGCATACTTTATTCGCGATCAATGATTGTTTTGGTAAAGCCATACTCAGTGTATTCATTAGATGAACGGTAAAAAAGTAAGAGCGAGGGGAGGGTAACTTATTGAGGCACGCAGGCAAAACCACAATAGCACGCGGGCTTGATGTACTGTAGTGCGCGTCAACTCGATCTGAATTGCGCGATCACATTCGAAAAAATATATCTTTTCAAGTTGTATTTAGTCCATATGTGTCAAACTCAAGGACCACAGGCCACATCCGGCCCGGCGTTTAATTATTTCCGGCCCGCGAGATCATTTTATATATTATTGTTGTTAATGGCCCGGGGATATGAAGCGCTGGTAACACAATAAACTACAGATCCCATAATGCGGCGCTTCAGCTGCCTTGCCGAACACTTACTGCGTTAATCAAGTCTAGCTTATGATGCTGCAAGTTATTGCGAAGCTATCCCACACGATGCCAAAGAGTAAAGGTGATTCTGAACATAGAGCCTTTAAAAACCGATGGGAGGCTGAGTATATGTTTACTGACATTGCCGGTAAACCCGTGTGTCTCATTTGTGGAGCTAATGTGGCTGTAATTACAGAATTTAATCTAAGACGGCACTATGAGACAAAACATCAAGATAACCTAAAAGACCTGAATGCAATGCACAAGATACAGAAATTAGAAGAGTTAAAGAAGAATCTGACACTTCAGCAAACGTTTTTACCCGTGCAAAATCACAAAGTGATTTCTTTTTTTTTTATTTATTTATTAATTTTATTACAATCAATACATAGCAATCAAGTTTTTACAAAAAAAAAAAGAATTATGCTAAGAACAGATCGATCCCCACCCTTGAGAGAGAGAGCAAGCCAAACGGTGTAAAATTTAAGGCTTTTAAAAATACCTAAATCAACAAATTCTATGTGCTTTATGAAATCATTTCAAAATATTACTGATTAGATCCTGCCATGTTTTGAAAAAAGTCTGCACAGATCCTCTAACTGAGTATTTGATTTTTTCCAATTTTAAATAATATAACACATCAGTTTCCCACTGACTTAAAAGAGGAGAGTTTGGGTTCTTCCAGTTTATCAGAATAAGTCTGCGTGCCAACAGTGTAGTGAATGCAATCACAATTTGTTTGTCCTTCTCCACTTTAAGACCCTCTGGAAGAACCCCAAACACAGCTGTTAATGGGTTAGGAGGGATTGTGAGTCCAAGGCTGTCTGAGAGGTAATTAAAGTGATTTCAAGTGAAGCGACTTTCCCTGTTGCCAAGTAATGTTGAACCAAGTCGGAACAACGGTGTTCCCAAATACGCACTTTGCTGATAAACTGAGTGCACTGCGCACTGAGTTCGAACGGCGCTTTGGTGGCTTTGAAGAACAAAAAAAGAATTTTGAGTTGTTTCGCAACCCATTTGACGTCGATGTGGAAACTGCACCTGTGCAGATTCAGATGGAGGTGATTGAGCTGCAGTGTAATGGCACACTGAAGGCAAAGTACGATACTGCATGGCCCGCACAGTTTATTCACTCCATTCCCGCAAAAATGCTCCAGCTCCATCTACATGCGGCTCGAACCTTGTGCATGTTTGGTAGCACATATCTGTGTGAGAAGCTCTTCTCAGTGATGAAGACTAACAAAACAGCACACAGGAGTCGCCTCACTGATGAGCACCTGCAGTCCATCCTGACAATCTCCACAACAGAGAACCTCACACCAAACATAAACGAACTTGTTGCCAAAAAAAGATGCCAGGCTTCCAGCTCTGATAAAATGACATAAGAGCAAAGACAACTGAATGATTTGATTTGTTATTGCTGAAAAGAACAAATTTTATTTATATTTCCAGGGTTTGTTATGCACCATGTTCATATCTGAATTTGTATAATTTGATGGAGAGCAAAATCTTTTGGGAAATTTAAAATTTAAGTTTATTTTTTATATAAAATTACATAAGAGTAAAGAAATTTGAATGTTCTTTTAACATTTACTTTATTTCTAACTTGTATAATTTAGACAGGATATATTTTTATGGAGAGCAAAATATTATAAGTTATTTAAGGTTTGAGTTGATTTATTCTGGAATAATATTCTGTCGACTAAATAAAAATTCCTTATATTTAAAATTTAAATAGAACTTGAACAGAAACGATAGTTCATAATATCCAGGCAGACTTGCACGTAAGAGCGGGAGTCATCCATTTTAACAAACAGCGTATTGCACTGGTATAAATATGTGTGTGTATGTATATGTATGTGTGTATATGTAGATATATATATATATGTATATATATGTAGATATATATATATATGTATATATATGTGGATGTATGTGTATATATGTATGTGTGTATATATATATATGTGTATATATATGACAGCAACACTCATCACTCACAACAGTGACAAAACAATTACATTGACAATCATGTTACGTTATTTTCAAAATGTTTCCTTTTCTTTTCATTGCTTCTTTAACACACTACTTCTCGCTGCTATGGTATTTTACTAGTATATATATATATATATATATATATATATATATATCTATACTAATAAAAGGCAAAGCCCTCACTCACTCACTCACTCACTCACTGACTCACTGACTCATCACTAATTCTCCAACTTCCCGTGTGGGTGGAAGGCTGAAATTTGGCAGGTTCATTCCTTACAGCTTCCTTACAAAAGTTGGGCAGGTTTTATATCGAAATTCTACGCGTAATGGTCATAACTGGAAGCAGTTTTTCTCCATTTACTGTAATGGAGATGAGCTTCAACGCCGTGGGGTGGAGTTTCGTGTGACATCATCACGCCTCCCACGTAATCACGCAGTACATAGAAAATCAGGAAGACCTCAAAAAGCGCCAAGAAAACATGCATTATATAATTGAGAAGGCAGCGAAACAATAAGAAGCGAAGCGAGTCACATATACAACCATATTCATGAGTTCTGCTACTTCGGAAACAAAGCACGATCTAAACCTACACTTTAAATTAAGTTCATAGACAGGCTGCCGCTGGCGTTTGTAATTTAGTGACTGCCCATATAAGGCCGTCCGTCAGCGCAATCCAATAGCAAACTGCCACGGGTAAATATTCACGGGTGAAGGACTGTGCTTATGGAGAGGAAGATGAGATGGTCAGGGTGGTGTTTCACACAAACTCAGCGAAACTGCGAGAGAAAGTTTTAAGTGCCAGGACTAAGGTAACATTAAATAAAGCTATGGACATAGCATGAGATGGCACCAGCACAGCTGGGAACCTTCGATGCAAGTACACCGAGTGGCTCACGGAACTGACGCAGTGCACAGATAAAAGCAACAGTTCCAAAGAGTGCTGAACAAAAACCGAATTACACAATTGAAAAGGCAGCAAAAATATGAAGCGTCTGATAAGCATATTCATAAATGCAGCTACTGTGGAAACAAAGCACACGGTGGAAAAAGTCAATGTCCCGCTAAAGGAAGACAGTGTAAAAAACCCGTGCATGCAGTGTGTCAGGTCTCAGATAAAGAAGAAGACGAGCTGTTTATTGATGCAGTAAGAAACGAATCGATGAATGAAACCTGTCATCTTTACAACGATTGACAAACACGGAATGTAACTTGAACACAACCCATCCTACAAATACGAACCTGATTGAAAGAAATAATGATAATCAAATCCTTGATGACAGCAACACTCAGTAACACTCACAAAACAAATACTGTATATTGACAGTCATGTTACGTTATTTTTAAAATGTTCCCTTTTCTTTTCTACCTTTTTAACACACTACTTCTCGATACGCGGGTATATATATATGTATATATATATCCCGCTCTACATACTCGAATAATGGATACTTTATTTGCCATCAGTGATTGTTTTGGTAAAGCCATACTCAGTGTATTCATTAGATGAACGGTAAAAAAGTAAGAGCGAGGGGAGGATGACTCATTGAGGCATGCAGGCTGTAGTGCGCCAACTCTATCTGAATTGCGATCACATTTGAAAAAATATATCTTTTCAAGTTCTATTTAGTCCATATGTGTCAAACTCAAGGGCCACAGGCCACATCCGGCCCGGCGTGTAATTATATCCAGCCCGCGAGATCATTTTATATACTGTATTATTGTTATTAAAGCCCGGTATATGAAGCGCTGGTAACACAATAAACTACAGATCCCATAATGCAGCGCTTCAGCTGCCTTGCCCTAACACTTACCGCTTACTAGAGTTATTGCGCACTGAGTTTGCACGGCGCTTTGGTGACTTTGAAGAACAAAAAAAGTCCGTCTACATGCGACTCGAACCTTGTGCATGTTTGGTAGCACATATCTGTGTAAGAAGCTCTTCTCAGTGATAAAGACTAACAAAACAGCACACAGGAGTCGCCTCACTGATGAGCACCTGCAATCCATCCTGAGAATCTCCACAACACAGAACCTCACAGCAAACAGAAACGAACTTGTGGCCAAAAAGATGCCAGGCCCAGCTCTAAAATGACATATGAGCAAAGACAACTGAATGATTTGATTTGTTATTGCACGTAAGAGCGGAGTCAACCGCTTTTAACAAACAGCGATTGCACTGATACGAAATAGCTGTGTGTGTATATATGTAGATATGTATGTATATGTATATATATGTATTTGTGTGTATATATGTGTGTGTATGTATGTATATGTGTGTATATATGTAGATATATATGTATGTATATATGTGTATATGTATATATATATATGTTTATGTGTGTGTGTGTAAATATATATATATATATATATATATATATATATATATATATATATATATATATGACAACAACACTCATCACTCACAACAGTGACAAAACAATTACATTGACAATCAGGTTACGTTATTTTCAAAATGTTTCCTTTTCTTTTCATTGCTTCTTTAACACACTACTTCTCCGCTGCGAAGCGCGGGTATTTTGCTAGTATACTAATAAAAGGCAAAGCCCTCACTGACTGACTCACTCACTGACTCACTTATCACTAATTCTCCAACTTCCCATGTAGGTAGAAGGCTGAAATTTGGCAGGCTCATCCTTATAGCTTACTTACAAAAGTTGGGCAGGTTTCATTTAGAAATTCTACACGTAATGGTCATAACTGGAACCTATTTTTTCATCCATATACTATAATAGACCCACACAGCTGGGAACCTTCGATGCATGTACACAGAGCGGCTCACGTGAACTGACGCAGTGCACTAACAAAAAGCAACAGTTCCGAAGAGTGCTGAACAAAAACCGAATTACACAATTGAGAAGGCAGCAAAAAAATATGAAGCGTGTTAAACATACAAACATATTCATAATTGCAGCTACTGTGGAAACAAAGCACGCGGTGGAAAAAGTCAATGTCCCGCTAAAGGAAGACAGTGTAAAAAAAAAAAAACCCGTGCATGCAGTGTGTCAGGTCTCAGGTCTCAGATAAAGAGGAAGACGAGCTGTTTATTGATGCAGTAAGAAACGAATAGATGAATGAAACCTGTTATCTTTACAACGATTGACAAACACGGAATGTAACTTGAACACAACACATCCTACAAATACGAACCTGATTGAAAGAAATAATGATAATCAAATCCTTGATGACAGCAACACTCATAACACTCACAAAACAATTACTGTATATATATACCCCGATCTACATACTCTCAAATAGACAATCCACACGCAATGGAAGAGGCTTCGCCTCTAGCGCCGACGTCTGAGGTTCGATTCCCAAGAAGGGGTGCACTGAGTATGTACGCGCGCTTCCCGATTCATTTTACCCTCGCATCCCCATGGTTTGAGATGTATGAAAAAATATGTGGTTAACGCAGAACGACAGATCACCAATTGAAGCTTTATGAATAATGGACACAAAGCGCGTTCCTAAGACTGATCAGAGGCAAATTTCATTTCAAAAGACTACCCGACGGAAGCTTTGATAAAAGTGTGGTTTTGTGCAAACTGTCCAAATACGAACCTGATTGAAAGAAATTATAATCAAATCCTTGATGACAGCAACACTCATAACGGTCACAAAACTATTACATTCACAATCATGTTACGTTATTTTTAACATGTTTCCTTTTCTTAGCACAAGCACAGCTGAGAAGCTTCGATGCATGTACTCCATAACACGTTAAAAAAAAATGCATTTAATCAAACTTTCAATTGCAAGCAAAGGGGAACTTTTGTTAATGCATGATTTCCTGGTACACCGATTACATTGATGCACACATCAGAGCTATAAAAATGTTAGAGTCGGAATAAAGGAATAAAGGAGGAAAATTTCATTTCAAAAGACTACCTGACGGAAGCCTTGATAAAAGCATGGTTTTGTGCACACTGAAAAGCAAGCAAAATTAAGATGCTTTACAGAAAGCAGACTTTGTGGCTCTTACTGGGGATCATTGGACTTCCGTGACCGTTAGTAATTCTAATTACATCTAATTACAAAATGTTCAATGATCACACTGTTTTAGCCTAATGTACAAAATAATTTTGGCTAAGGTTACTCAGAGTTAAAAGATGAAGCTGGTCAAATTACCTTTTATGTTTCTGCCTTATTTTTTTAAGAAGTAAAACTGCACTTTATGTTGAAATTTTTGTTATTATTATTTAAAGACAATACCATTTTGAAAATGTACTTAAAGTACTTAAAATACCACTTTATTTTTAAATCTGCCCAATTTTAGCCAGGGATGATATTTTTGTTTCAGTTTTGAATTGAAATGCATTTCAAAAGCTTTTTTTTTTCAGAAATTAAAAGAGCTTGAGTTTACAATATTCATGTCCATGTCTATTATTTGATTCTGTCGCCCACTAAAACCCTTTTAAATTAATAAAAAACATTTGCGATTTGGGGCAAATTGTCATGTGTGATTACATACGATTAATCAAGATTAATTATTACACAGCCTCTAATTAATTAGATAAATTTTTTTAATTGAGTCCCACCCCTAATATATATATGTAGATATACACTCACCTAAAGGATTATTAGGAACACCTGTTCAATTTCTCATTAATGCAATTATCTAATCAACCAATCACATGGCAGTTGCTTTAATGCATTTAGGGTGTGGTCCTGGTCAAGACAATTTCCTGAACTCCAAACTGAATGTCAGAATGGGAAAGAAAGGTGATTTAAGCAATTTTGAGCGTGGCATGGTTGTTGGTGCCAGACGGGCCGGTCTGAGTATTTCACAATCTGCTCAGTTACTGGGATTTTCACGCACAACCATTTCTAGGGTTTACAAAGAATGGTGTGAAAAGGAAAAACATCCAGTATGCGGCAGTCCTGTGGGCTGAAAATGCCTTGTTAATGCTAGAGGTCAGAGGAGAGTGGGCCGACTGATTCAAGCTGATAGAAGAGCAACTTTGACTGAAATAATCACTCGTTACAACCAAGGTATGCAGCAAAGCATTTGTGAAGCCACAACACGCACAACCTTAAGGCAGATGGGCTACAACAGCAGAAGACCCCACCGGATACCACTCATCTCCACTACAAATAGGAAAAAGAGGCTACAATTTGCACAAGCTCACCAAAATTGGACAGTTGAAGACTGGAAAAATGTTGCCTGGTCTGATGAGTCTCGATTTCTGTTGAGACATTCAAATGGTAGAGTCAGAATTTGGTGTAAACAGAATGAGAACATGGATCCATCATGCCTTGTTACCACTGTGCAGGCTGGTGGTGGTGGTGTAATGGTGTGGGAATGTTTTCTTGGCACACTTTAGGCCCCTTAGTGCCAATTGGGCATCGTTTAAATGCCACGGGCTACCTGAGCATTGTTTCTGACCATGTCCATCCCTTCATGACCACTATGTACCCATCCTCTGATGGCTACTTCCAGCAGGATAATGCACCATGTCACAAAGCTCAAATCATTTCAAATTGGTTTCTTGAACATGACAATGAGTTCACTGTACTAAAATGGCCCCACAGTCACCAGATCTCAACCCAATAGAGCATCTTTGGGATGTGGTGGAACGGAGCTTCGTGCCATGGATGTGCATCCCACAAATCTCCATCAACTGCAAGATGCTATCCTATCAATATGGGCCAACATTTCTAAAGAATGCTTTCAGCACCTTGTTGAATCAATGCCACGTAGAATTAAGGCAGTTCTGAAGGCGAAAGGGGGTTAAACACCGTATTAGTATGGTGTTCCTAATAATCCTTTAGGTGAGTGTATATATATGTAGATTTGTATATATATATGTGTATATACAGTATATATGTAGATATGTATATGTATGTGTATATATATATATATATATATATATGTATATATATGTGTGTGTGTTTGTGTGTATATATATGTATATGTATATATATATATATATATATATATATATATACAGTACAGGCCAAAAGTTTGGACACACCTCCTCATTCAATGTGTTTTTTTATTTTCATGACCATTTACAGCACTCCATCACTCTCCCTCTTGGTCAAATAGCCCTTACACAGCCTGGAGGTGTGTTTGGGGTCATTGTCCTGTTGAAAAATAAATGATCGTCCAACTAACCTGACTTTTGCACAACACAACTGCTGGTTCCAACCCCACTGATAAAGCAAGAAATTCCACTAACTAACCCTGATAAGGCACACCTGTGAAGTGAAAACCATTTCAGGTGACTACCTGTTGAAGCTCATCAAGAGAATGCCAAGAGTGTGCAAAGCAGTAATCAGAGCAAAGGGTGGCTATTTTGAAGAAACTAGAATATAAAACATATTTTCAGTTATTTCACCTTTTTTGTCAAGTACATAACTCCACATGTGTTCATTCATAGTTTGATGCCTTCATTGAGAATCTACCAATGTAAATGGTCATGAAAATAAAGAAAACACATTGAATGAGGAGGTGTGTCCAAACGTTTGGCCTGTACTGTATGTATATATATATATATATATATTTGTATATATATATCTATATGTATGTGTGTATATATATATATATATATATATATATATATACTCTATATGTATGTGTATATATATATATATGTATATGTATATATATATATGTTATATATATGCCAGCAACACTCATGACAATGACAACACAATTACATTGTCAATCATGTTACGTTATTATTAAAATGTTTCCTTTTCTTTTTCATTACTTCTTTAACACACTACTTCTCCTCTGCGAAGCACGGGTATTTTGCTATATAGGCCTATATATATATGTATATATATATATATATACTGCTCACAAAAATTAAAGGAACACTTTTTTTATTGGGCCTGGCATGAAATCAATTAAACCTGTCTGATAATTTTCTGGTTGGTTAAGCAGCTGAGGTCATTGTTAATCACTTTCAGCTGTATTGGTGTTCATGGACTTAACGACAGGTGCACTAAAGTGGCAACAATTAGAAAACCCTCAAAACAGGACTGGTTTTACATGTGGAGGTCATTTCAAGTTTCTCCCTCTTGATCTTTTTTGGCTGGTTTTCCACTCATGCTAGTTTTGGCTTGAGTAATCATCTCTACTGGCAAATGAAGCGATTCCTTAACCCTACAGAAGTTGCACAGGTTGTCCAACTTCTCCAGGATGGCACATCCACATGTGCTGCAGCAAGAAGGTTTAATGTGTCTCCCAGCACAATCTCCAGAACATGGAGGAGATTTCAGGAGACTGGCTGTTATTCTCGGAGAGCTGGACAGGGCCGTAGAAGGTCCTCAACCCATCAGCAGGACTGATACCTGCTCCTTTGTGCAAGGCAGAACAGGCTGAGCACTGCTCGTGCCCTACAGAATGACCTCCAGAGGGCCACTGGTGGGAATGTCTCTACCCAAACAATCAGGAACAGACTTAATGAAGATGGCCTGAGGGCCCGACGTCCTGTACTGGGCCCTGTGCTCACTGCCCAGCACCGTTGAGCTCGACTAATTTGCTCAAGAACACCAGAATTGGCAAGTCCGCCACTGGCGCCCTGTACTTTTTACAGACGAGAGCAGGTTCACCCTGAGCAGCTGTGATAGACGTGAAAGAGTCTGGAGAAGACAAGGAGAACGATATGCTGCCTGCAACGTCGTTCAACATGACAGGTTTGGTGGTGGGTCAGTGATGGTCTAGGGAGGCATATCCATGGAGGGACGCACAGACATCTACTGCGTAGGAAATGGTGCTCTGACTGCCATAAGGTATCGAGATGAAATCCTTAAATGCATTGTCAGACCCTACGCTGGTGTAGTAGGTCCTGGTTTCCTCCTAATGCACGACAATGCCCGGCCTCATGTGGCAAGAGTATGCAGGCAGTACCTGGAGGGTGAAGGAATTGAAACAATTGAATGGCCTTCACGATCCCCTGACTTAAACCCAATAGAACATCTGTGGGACATTATGTTTTGGTCCATAAGGCGCCACCAGGTTGCTCCTCAGATTGTACAACAGCTCAGGGATGCCCTCATACAGATCTGGGAGGAAATGCCACAAGACACCATCCGTCGTCTCATTAGGAGCATGCCCCGACGTTGTCAAGCATGCATATAAGCTCGTGGGGGCCACACAAGATACTGAAAAGCATTTTGAGTAGCAGAAATTAAGTTTTTGAAAAAATGGACTAGCCTGCCACATCGTCATTTCACTCAGATTTTATGGTGTCTACACAATTGAGCCCTCTGTAGGCAGAAAACGTTTATTTCAATTAAAAGACTTGGCATCCTTTTGTTTCTAATACATTGCCCTGTCGTTATTTGTATAGATATCCAACTTCATATTGAGATCTGATGTATCTAATGTGTTTCTTTAAAGTGTTCCTTTAATTTTTGTGAGCAGTGTATATATATATATATATATATATATATATATATATATATATATATATATATATATATATATATATATATATATATAAAAGACTAATTCTCCAACTTCCCGTGTAAGTAGAAGGCTGAAATTTGGCAGGCTCATTCCTTACAGTTTACTTACAAAAGTTAAGCAGGTTTCATTTTGAAATTCTTGATCACTTTGTAATGGAGTTAAAATTGCTGGTGAAGGACTGTGCTTATGCAAATGAAGATGAGATGGTCAGGGATAGAATAGTGTTTAGTACAAACTCAGCAAAAGAGCGAGAGAAACTTTTAAGTGCCGGGTCTGAGCTAACATTAAATAAAGCCGTGGACATCGCAAGATCGCATGAGATAGCACAAGCACAGCTGAGAACCTTCGATGCATGTACTCCAAGCGGCTTACATGAACTGACTGTCAACGCAGTACACAGACAAAAAGCAAGAGCTCCAAAGAGTGCTGAACAAAAAACGCATACAAGCATATTTATAAGTACAGCTACTGCGGAAACAAAGCACATGGTGAAAAAAGTCAATGTCCAGCTAAAGGAAGACAGTGTAAAAAATGTGGTAAATTGAACCACTTCGCTAAAGTTTGCAGGACTTGGAAAGGTAAACCCGTGCATGCAGTGTGTGATGTCTCAGATAAAGAGGAAGACGAGCTGTTTATTGATGCAGTAAGAAAGGAACAACCCTCTGAATCTGAACAAGCCTTTGTAGACATATCAATAGGAAAACGAGTTGTAAAGCTTAAGTTTAAATTAAGTTCATAGACATGCTGCCGCTAAATATTCGCAGGCAAATCCACAACTTAATACCGTGAATGCTTGTTAAACATCTTAGATTCACGAGTACCGATTTGGGTAGTGAACACTTCGATGAATGAAACCTGTTATCTTTACAATGGTTGACAAACATGGAATGTAACTTGAACACAACACACCCTCCAAATACGAACCTGATTGAAAGAAATAATGTAATCAAATCCTTGATGACAGCAACACTCATAACAGTCACAAAACAATTACACTGTCAATCATGTTACGTTATTTTTAAAATGTTTCTTTTTCTTTTTCAGAACTTCTTTAACACACTACTTCTCCGGTGCGAAGCGCCGGTATTTTGCTAGTACAGTATATATATACAGTATATCAGCACATGCTCCCAACCTATATACATATATATATATGTTCCAATGTGCAAAGCTCACAGCATGCTGCATGGCAGTAATAGTAGAGTAATAAGTAGGCACTGACGTGCACAATTTTTTATTTTTTTTGGCCCTGACGGTTAATAAAGTGACAGATAATCGAGGTTTTACTGTACTTTTTTCACACATTGACAGTTAGTGTAGGATAACTTGTTAATTTGACATATTTAATAAGTTAATAAATGTCTGATTTTTTCAACCAGGTGCCATTGATCTAACATTATATTATTCTTTAAAGTCAGTATCAAAAATGTATCACCATAACAGAGGAAATTATGGGAGAGGCAAATAATTCCTGATGGTTCTCTATCGGAAAGAAGTGAACAAAGCTAGGGTTGATTGAAGCCATGAAAGGCAAACGTAGGTTAGTTGACCATTCAATCCTTGAAAAATGTGTGCTCCTGATGATGAACTTCTGCTTTTTTAGAGATAGGTCTTTGATATTTTTTAAAATACTGACAGTTCAGTTGCGCTATGATCAGGGAATGTGAAATATTCCATAGTTGACTTTTTAAGGTTGTCTCCTGTGAATTTCTAACTAAGAGATCAGAAAGAAAAAAAATAGGCCCTAGTGGCCCTGCCAGGGCAGAACTTGATGAACCCCAGTTTCCTAAGGTTTTTCACAAGTGCTAATCTATACCACAGGTGTGAACATGTGGAGGGTAGAAAAATTAACCACTAGCCTTGTGATTTAAATTCATGTGCATACATCCACACTACTGCATTTTCATTCTAAAATGATCTTTGTCCAAACTAAAACGACTGTTGTAAACATTCGCCTACACTATGGATACATACATCCGTGGAAAAATCCTTAAAGGAGTCAGTAACAGCATCAGCCAAGGGATTTATCGTGAAACTGTAGTAACTGGTAGAGTATTTTCTTTTTGTGCATGTATGCAGGATTCAAGCTGGAAATTAAATTTTTATGCATACAGGTAAGCAACACAGCATTTTGAAAGCAACTCTTCTTTGTCTGCTATACTGGAATATGTTTTTCTTCCATGAAGAATGACCAGTCAGAGAATGAGATCTTTTAATGAGTAGGATCCAATCAGGGAAGGGCTACGTAATAACCATGAACAAATCAGACTCCCATTAGAATCTGCGTTTTTGAAAAACTGCATTTTCATCTGTACATATTACAAATCTGAAGCTGAATTTTCATAGGTATACAGTTCTGCAGAGCATTTTGAAGTCTTCATTTTTGAGGTTGAAAATGCCAGTGCAGTGTGGATGAAAGGCGAAAATGTTTATTAATGTCCGTATTTGTGCTTGTGTAATTGTATGTACTTTAACAAGTTTAATTTTTATTGATCTTGATTCCTGTCATTGGCCATTTTCAGTAGTATGGTAGGGTTGGGTTTTTAAAGAACTAAAAGGAAGTTCTTCTAAAGAGGTTTTATTCTGTTACACTTAGAACACGCAATGAAAAACTGGCACACCTTTTACAGTTATAAAAAACTAGTTAGGAATCACTCCTCAATATCTTTGTGTTTCAGTAGATATTGTGGTTTTTAAATGAAATCACAGTATTCTCATACATAGGTCTAGTTAATAAACAATTATTTATATTATGATTATATTTCTATCTGCTTATCTCTAAAATGCCACCCTTTAACTCCAAGTAACGAAAGAAACATTGGTGGTTTGGGGATTTACCACAATTTTGGCAGGTATCATGCCAACATGAAACATCCATCCATTATCCAACCTGCTATATCCTAACTACAGGGTCATGGGGGTCTGCTGGAGCCAATCCCAGCCAACACAGGGCGTAAGGTGGGAAACAAACCCTGGGCAGGGCGCCAGCCCACCACAGAACATGAAACATCATTCACATAATTAAATGCAAATTTGTGACCTTTAATACGTTAGGAACAAACCTTTTGGATTCTTTCTTTAATCGAAGCAAATTTAGCCCTGCATTCTAAACCTCAAAAGGAAGTAAAGTCAAACAATAAAGATTTCATCCTGGAAGACTTGTTTCCATTTAAAACCCTTTTTTTCTTGATCTCAAGTGCTGTTTGTCAAAAAATTAAAAGGGAAGAAATGTTTCTAAAATTGTGCTAAGCATGCTTATTAAAACATGAGCTGCTAAAGGCAAAAGTGTAAAGTGAATTTAGTATTTATTATTGTTAATTATTTATGATGAAAATAAGCAGTTGTCTACAATCTAAAATGCACATTCCACACAGAATGCATCCCAAGGTGAACTGTAAAGTGGCAATGCATGATTTTGTTCTGCCCACCTGTTGTATTTTTTACATTAAAGTTATTAATTCAGTTATCAAAATCTGCTTGATTCTGTAGGTTATCCTCACAGGGCAATTACAGGGTACACCGATGAACAAAAACACATAACATAGAGGAAGTAATCAGCCTAACACACACACATCTTTTTCATTTCAGAGAAAAAGTGGAATACTATCAAGAGAAAAGACCAGGTATACATGGAGAGAATGTGAAAATGGGTCTGAGACCCTCCCTATATGCTCCTTTGTGGTGACAGGTTATTTTTAAAAATGTTTAGCTTACCTCAAAAATCTTAATCAACAGCAAAGACAATAAAATTCTACTTTGTCCAACCTTCTTCCAAACATTTTGGAACCATCCTCCTGAAACTGCTCACTGGTCACCTATCTGTTCTTATGCCTGCCCCATACTCTCCTCAGTTATTATTGCTTTGGATTTCTTTTCTTCCTTCTTTTCTGTTTTTAATCAGTGGATTATTTCTTTTTTTTGTTAAATTACTGATAATAATAATAATATAGGGCGGCACGGTGGCGCAGTGGTAGCGCTGCTGCCTCGCAGTTAGGAGACCCGGGTTCGCTTCCCGGTCCTCCCTGCGTGGAGTTTGCATGTTCTCCCGTGTCTGTGTGGGTTTCCTCCGGGCGCTCCGGTTTCCTCCCACAATCCAAAGACATGCAGGTTAGGTGGATTGGCGATTCTAAATTGGCCCTAGTGTGTGCTTGGTGTTTGTGTGTGTCCTGTGGTGGGTTGGCACCCTGCCCAGGATTGGTTCCTGCCTTGTTGGCTGGGATTGGCTCCAGCAGACCCCCGTGACCCTGTGTTTGGATTCAGCGGGTTAGAAGATGGATGGATGGAATAATAATATATTATTATTCAAGGTCATTTTACAAATTTGAGTTAACAAATAGGTAGGCAATATGAAAAAGTAAAAAAAAATCTAAAACGATATGATTCAAATACAAGAGAGTATAAATAACACAACAATAACATCAGAAATATACAGGTAAAATAAGATGTAGGAAAATTAAACAGCAAAATAACTAAGTAAAAAAATAAATCAGTATTAGTAAATGTATGGTAATATTGTGTGGGCAAATATGCTTTAAGGTTGGACTTCAAAGAGGAAAGGCATGTGCTGTTGCAGAGAGATTGAGGAAGAGTGACAGTTTCATATGGGAAAGGTAAGACAATCAGTGCCAGAAGACCTAAGAGAACAAGCTGGTGTATACGGATGAAGAATATCAAAAAAATAAGAAGGGTCAAGGCCATTTGATGATTTACACGTGAATATGAGGAGTACAAATTGAATACAAATGGTTACAATAACCCAGTGTAATTGGAAGAGGAACAGGAGTAATATAAGCAGATTTCCTGGTATGGGTGAGTAGCCTGGCCACTGAATTTTGAACATGTTGCAATTTATTGAGAGATTTCACAGGAAGACAAGAGTATATAATGAATATTCGTAACCCAGATGTGAGGAAATAAAAGCTTAAATTAGGATTTATGCATCATGAAAGTAGGGAGATAGAATGTGGCTTTAGTTATGTAGTTAATATGTGTCTGGAAAAAGAATGTGAAATAAAAAATAATGCCAAGATTATGAGCTGTACTAGATGGAGTAATTATAGTAACATCTGAGTTGAGCGATACATTGCTTGCCTTTGGAGCCATGAAGCCTATCATGTTGATCTCATCCTTATCCTGTTTAAACATAATAAGATAAGATGTCATCCAGTGCCTCATATTTCACAGGATGTTTATCAGAGAATAAGGTGCATGTTATCAAGTTGGATGGATGCTTACATATATTGTATATCATCTGCGTAAAAATGAAATTGCAAACCATGCTGATGAATAATAGAGTCCAAGAGAAGTAAGTGAATAGAAAGCAAAAGACGACCTAAAACAGCATTTTGAGAAGCCAGAATAGTGTGATAATTATGTTTCCCAATAGAAAGGAAGTCCAGCCTGTCAGTAAGGCAGGACCTGAATCAAGCTATGGCAGTATCACAAAAATCTTCTAAGAAGGCTCTCTTTTTAAGAAATCTTTCCATGAAATGCTGTGTTCTTTCTTTAACTTTTCTTAACATTGTAAGGCCTAAATGCCTCTCTTTTAAAAAGCCCTGCTCATTCTGTTTGAACCACTTTATGGATGTACATTATGCAATTAGTATGGTTTATAATTACATTTTCCCTGTGAATATGTTACAGTGAATTGAGACTGCACTCAGTGAAAAGCACTATACAAAAATAAAAATAAAAGTGCTGCATCCTATTTTAAAAAACAACACCTTTTTCAAAACACACTGTATACTAGTTTTCCAAGCTCTATTTAAAACAGCAAGCTTCTCTCCTTTTTCTGTTTACTAAAAAAATATTGAACAATCATTTTTTGCGATCAGAACTTTTTATTTTAAGTTCATTAAGCACAAAAAACACATTTAGGAATTGTTGAAAAAATAAAAGAAAGCAACCCCCCAGGACAGCCAAGCCCCCTCCAAAACCCACCCTACCCCCCATCCTCCTTACAAAATTGCCTTTTAAAATAAAAACTACTGATACCCGTACAGAACAGCGAGAAGAAGCCAGAAAGAGACTACAAGCCCCAGAGGAAAAAAGGAATAAGAAAAGAAGAAAGTATTGCACATCTATATATATTTTTCCATTTAGTTGAAAAGCTGAAGTTTGGGAGGATGGTACATATATTTAAGTATAGGTCTCTGCTAAGAAAGGACTTTGAATTTGTCAATATTTAGGGGTAATCCCCACCAATATAAAAACTAAATACCCCAAATCTCAAAAATGCCTTGAGAGATTTGATTGAAATTTGGTGACGTTATAGAAAAAAGATATGAGTTTTTTATTTGTCCATATTTGATAATAGTATGCTAACATATATGTTCCCAGCTGTGCTGAGAGCATGCTTTATGCACATGAAGGACCAGCAAAAGTGATTGATTGGTCATGTGCATAGCACTAGTAACCAATATGGTAGACAGATGACTGAGGATGAGACGGTGTCCTTGGTATGAAAAAAGAGATGTGATAATGTTGTTCTGTAAAACTCAAGGAAGAAGCAAAGCTCAATGGTTAACAAGTACTACTTTTTGCTGTTGACAACTGACATTCTTAGATGGTGATTATCTTGGTTATCCATTCCCCTCTGTTGACATACAGCCCCAACCACTTAATGATTACTGTGCTGCAAACTCAAACAGAGAGACACTGATCTTAGATGTTGGTGCTTGAACTTGAAGCCACAGAAATTGTATTGGGATGATCAAAACCACTCTTCTACACTCCTTACTCTTCATGTTAATACCTCAGCATATTTTTATTCCTTGATGGTAACTGTGATTCTAAGAATGTTATAGATCTAGATGTGTATGTGTTTAAGCCTACATTTTTTAAGGAAATCATTTGTACTCCTTTTTGCCACTTCTTTGTCAGTTTTATTTTTCAGAGCCTGTACTATCTCTTACTTATAAAGATTTAGGTCAGGTCAAGTCAGGTTGCAGAGCATGCACTGGTACAGGGCATTGCTGCACCCACTACAGGACAAAAGCACTTGGGATACTGGTTGGCAACCCCATAGGCAGACATGCGGTCCAGTCCCACCCTCTGGAAATGACCCTCTGTCTGCTAAAGCCAGCTTTTATATGGACGTCTCTTTGGCCTGGCTCAACCACTTGGGTTCTCAACAATGAGGATCCTGTGAGCTGGATCACTCTCAGGGAATCGCATCACATGGCTGTTGTGCCGTAACTGACGCTTCCTCACAATGCAGGTAATGTGCATCATTCAGGACTTCGTGAGCAACCGCTTATTTGACACAAAGTCAAACCAGCGGTACCCAAGGATGCTCCAAAGAGACACAGTACCAAAGGAGCCCAGGCTTCGTCTCAGGTAACAGGATAGCATCCATGTCTCACAACCATATAGCAAATATTAGCAAATATTAATAACTTTTGTAATATTCAGACACTTTTGCCATATATTCACAGATGCTATGAATATATATATATATATATATATATATATATATATATATATATATATATATATATATATATATATATATATATACAGTATATGACCACCTACACAATTCAGGTCGGGACTCAGACTATGAATGCAATGAATGTAATTACTCTGGACCTACAGGCTGTCAAATAAGCGAAACACATGCTGGTAAAGGGGCTTCGTCTCTGACGCTGATGTCGATCCCCGAGAGGGGAGCAGTAGAGTGTGTATGCCCCAAATGACGGCGAAACATGTGTCGCGTACTATATGCATTATTTGACAGTAAACTATGCAACATATAAATATATATATATATATATATATATAGTGGTAGCCTACCCGGACACAGACAGGCGGACACTTCTAAGTCACCCACAACATTTTTATTATACATACTATTATTTACACAACTGCACACAAACCCCAAAAGTCCCCAAAGTCCAGGCCAACTCAAATGCTTTTTCCTTCTTCAGGCCGCCTCCTCCAAGACCTTGTCCTTCCTTCTCTCCCAACTCCAGCCATCATATGGAGGGAGGCGGCCTCTTTTATAATCACCTGGATGTGCTCCAATCTTCCTCTGGCACTCCCCAGTGTGGCGGAAGTGCCGGCTGCGCACCCGGAATCACTCCTGGTGTCCCTGATTCTCTTCCCCCTAATACTTCCGGGTGTGGAGGAAGTGCTGAGGTCCAGGGCTGCCCTACAGGGTTGAGCTTCCTTCGTCTCTGACGCTGACATCCGAGGTTCGATCCCCGCAAGGGGTGCAGTGGAGTGTGTACACCTGATGAGCCCAAATAAGAGCGAAACACGTCTTGCGTACTATTTGCATTATTTGACAGTAAACTATGTAATATATAAATATACAGTGCATCAGGAAAGTACAGCGCATCACTTTTTCCACATTTTGTTATGTTACAGCCTTATTCCAAAATGGATTAAATATATTTTTTTTCCTCAGAATTCTACAAACAACACCCCATAATGACCACGTGAAAAAAGTTTACTTGAGATTTTTGCAATTTTATTAAAAATAAAAAAATTGAGAAAGCACATGTACATAAGTATTCACAGCCTTTGCCATGAAGCTCAAAATTGAGCTCAGGTGCATCCTGTTTCCCCTGATCATCCTTGAGATGTTTCTGCAGCTTAATTGGAGTCCACCTGTGGTAAATTCAGTTGATTGGACATGATTTGGAAAGGCACACACCTGTCTATATAAGGTCCCACAGTTGACAGCTCATGTCAGAGCACAAACCAAGCATGAAGTCAAAGGAATTGTCTGTAGACCTCCAAGACAGGATTTTCTCGAGGCACAAATCTGGGGAAGGTTACAGAAAAATTTCTGCTGCTTTGAAGGTTCCAATGAGCACAGTGGCCTCCATCATCCATAAGTGGAAGAAGTTCGAAACCACCAGGACTCTTCCTAGAGCTGGCCGGCCATCTAAACTGAGTGATCGGAGGAGAAGGACCTTAGTCAGGGAGGTGACCAAGAATCCGATGGTCACTCTGTCAGAGCTCCAGCGGTCCTCTGTGGAGAGAGGAAAACCTTCCAGAAGGACAACCATCTCTGCAGCAATCCACCAATCAGGCCTGTATGGTAGAGTGGCCAGACGGAAGTCACTCCTTAGTAAAAGGCACATGGCAGCCCATCTGGAGTTTGCCAAAAGGCACCTGAAGGACTCTCAGACCACGAGAAACAAAATTCTCTGGTCTGATGAGACAAAGATTGAACTCTTTGGTGTGAATGCCAGGCGTCACATTTGAGGAAACCAGGCACCGCTCATCACCAGGCCAATACCATCCCTACAGTGAAGCATGGTGGTGGCAGCATCATGCTGTGGGGATGTTTTTCAGTGGCAGGAGCTGGGAGACTAGTCAGTATAAAGGGAAAGATGACTGCAGCAATTTACAGAGACATCCTGGATGACAATCTGCTCCAGAGCGCTCTTGAACTCAGACTGGAGCGACGGTTCATCTTTCAGCAGGACAACGACCCTAAGCACACAGCCAAGATATCAAAGGAGTGGCTTCAGGACAACTCTGTGAATGTCCTTGAGTAGCCCAGCCAGAGCCCAGACTTGAATCCGATTGAACATCTCTGGAGAGATCTTAAAATGGCTGTGCACCGACGCTTCCCATCCAACCTGATGGAGCTTGAGAGGTGCTGCAAAGAGGAATGGGCAAAACTGGCCAAGAATAGGTGTGCCAAGCTTCTGGCATCATATTCAAAAAGACTTGAGGCTGTAATTGCTGCCAAAGGCGCATCGACAAAGTATTGAGCAAAGGCTGTGAATACTTATGTACATGTGATTTCTCAGTTTTTTTATTTTTAATAAATTTACAAAAACCTCAAGTAAACTTTTTTCACATTGTCATTATGGGGTGTTGTGTGTAGAATTCTGAGGAAAAAAATGAATTTAATCCATTTTGGAATAAGGCTGTAACATAACAAAATGTGGAAAAAGTGATGCACTGTGAATACTTTCCGGATGCACTGTATATATATATCCTTTGTGACCACCAGGAGGTTCACCAGCCACCCAAACCCAACACAAACTATTGCTAGGCATAAGTTTCTACAACATACACATTTTTATTTGGCTGTGGGAAATGCTTTCAAATGTTTTTCCACCATTGCATCACCAAGCACAGTACAAAAAGCGCAATATGCACAGCCAAAGCACCAATACATTTCTCTTCTCTCTCTCTTCTTCTGTCTTTCTTTCTCTCTCATCCTCCTCTGGCTCTCGGAGTAGTAGCAGGCAGCTTCTTTTAAGTAACCAATGGTGTCCCGAAAGCATGGCCCAGTAGCACTTCCAGGTAAGGCTGGAGCTTCTCAAAGTAGGGCTCCCCATTCTGCGCAGCACCCCCTGGCAGCTCCTAACAGGGCTGAGTCACACAACTCCATGGGAAACCGTGGCACTGTCACAACCCAGGGGATGCCATCTACTGCCTCACAACTTATGTACTTTTCATTAGCTGTGTACTCACTTTGGTTAACTATCACCCAAACTATAACCTAAAGCTGAGACTTTCCTGCCCTTGGCAAAGGTTAAAATAACAGATAGGATATAATATTATCTGAAACCTAATATCTGAAACTATGCCAAACTAATGTAAAAACCCTGTGTGCTGCTAAATCCATTTGCTTTTGAGAATCAATATTAGATACATAAACCTTATTTCTGTTAGAATGTATTCTGGTCAGTTTATGAATTGTACAAGTATTTCGACTAGATAACCATTCTGACACCTGATGATCCTCATTTTTTCACCAAAAACCTCAAGAACTCTTTTCAAAGACTCTTTTCCTCTAAAACTCCTAGGAGTCACAGAAATGTGATCAATCTTTTTGATGCCTTTGTCTTTGATGGCAAAAGAAATACTGAAAAACTTTTAAGAGAAACATACTTCTTGGTTATTTGTTACAAAAAATGAAAAAAGGAATACTGATTAGTTTAGTCATTAAAAAATTTGTGAATTTTCATCTATTTTATTTATTTACTTACTGTATTATATTTATCTACTTTCTTTGAACCTTTAAAATGGTGCACATTCCAGTGAGTGTCATATGATCTTATTTTTATGGGAGTGTTTGTACAGATGTAAAAGAGCTACACATAATATATGGACAAAAGTATTGGGATGACTGACCATTACATCAACAGGGACTTTAATGACATTGCTTAAAATACATAGACTGTAATATGGAATCAGCGCCCCCTTTGCAGCTATAACAGCTTCCACTCTTCTTGGAAGGCTTTCCAAAATGGGTCCCTTCTGTGTGGAGAACACTTTGAGTAGTGAGAAAAGCACTATATAAATGTAAAGAATTATTATTATTAAAATTGTGGACTGTTTCTGTGGAAATTTGCGCCATTCATTCTTTAGAGCATTTATGAGGTCAGGCACTGATGCTGGGCGAGAAGGCCTGGTTCGCAATCTTCGTTCCAGTTCATCCTAAAGGTGTTCAATGGTGATGAGTTCAAGGCTGTGTGTGAGTCAGTCAAATTCTTCCACACCGAACTCATCCAACAATGTCTTTGTGGACCTTGCTTCGTGCACTAGGGCACAATCATGCTGGAACAGAAAAGGGCCTTTCCCAAACTGTTTGCACAAAATTGGAAGTATAGCATTGTCCAAAATGTCTCGGTATGCTGAAGCATTAAGACTGACCTTCACTGTAAGTAAGGGGCCTAGCCCAAACCCTGAAAAACAGTTCCATTATCCCTCCTCCACCAAACTTCACAGTTGGCATAGTACAGTCAGGCAAATAACAACCCAGACTCGCCCATCTAACTGCCAAACAGAGAAGACTGATACATCACTCCACAGAACATGTTTCCACTTCCTCAGTGCAGTGGTGGTGTGCTTTACATCACTCCATCCAATGCTTGGCATTGGGCTTGGTGATGTGAGTCTTGCATGCAGCTGCTCAGCCATGGAAACCCATTCCATGAAGCTCCTGCCACACAGTTTTTGTGCTTACATTAAAGGCAGTAGAAGTTTGGAACACTTCAGCTATAGAATCAACAGATCTTGGCAACTTTTAACCCTCCGTGCAACTTAGATGATGTTGACCCCCACCCTGTGGGTTTACATGGTTTTCCGCTTCGTGGCTGAGTTGCTGTTGTTCCTAAATGCTTCCGTTTTCCAATAATACCACTTACAGTTGACTGTGGAATATCCAGCAGGGATAAAATTTCACATACCGTCTCATTGCAAAAGTGTATCCTATCACAGTACCACACTTGAAGTCACTGAGCTCCAGAATGGCCCATTTTTTTCACAAATAGAGACTGCATGGCTAGGTGCTTGAATTTATACGCCTATTGCAAAGGGTCTGATTGAAACACCTGAATTCAATAATTAAGAGGTATGTCCCAATACTTTTGTCCATATAGTGCTCATACCATTACATATGTAGTACATTTTTCCTACTATTAGGAAACCACCCATGAAGAGACAGCCTATCAAAGGCCACACCCAATCACAATCAGTTAGATTAAGATTTACAAAGTCTTTGTTCAATTTTTAGTTTGTTTTCCCAGCTAGCAATGATTTATTAATTTTATTTCTGGGCATAATATTCACTTTTTAGAAAGGCTTGGCAACAATAATGGTGGCTAAGAAAAAAAAAGTATTATGCATTTGGAAGAAAACACCATTTGACAGAGATAAAGTATTAGGTACAGATTATTGCAATTATGTGTACATATATATACTGTATATTATTTAAATGCCAGTAAACCCCCGATTCTCTAAAGAATCGCAAATCCAAGAATGGCAATCACTTTCTGTTCTCTCAGATCTTTGGAGGGATGAAAAATGATGGAGGGTGGGAGCATCCTGGGAAAGTTTTCATTTAATTAAATAAATATATTTGTGCTAAAATTAACCAATTTATTAAAACTAAAATTGAAATGTAATTGTTATATCATTTAAGCCCAAAATGTCTTTGAGTTGCTGCACTTATAAGTAAAACAAATATCAGAGTGCAAAGGTTTAAATTAAGTAAAATGGAAACAAAAAATTCATAAAATGGTAAATTCAAAATAGGTAATCAAAAATTTCCTTATAAAAAACATTTTTGATAAAGATGGTTTCCTGTCCTTGAATTAGCTCTTCCTGGTATGGAGTAGTTAAAACCTTCACTTTAACATCACATGAACGCCGGACTCTTGAAAAGGCAACATAAAGTTGTCCATGTCCAAATACAGGCTCAGATATGTAAATCCCTACTTTGTCCATGGTTTGTCCTTGAGATTTGTTGATCGTCATGGCAAATGCAGCCTTAATGGGAAATTGGTGTTGTTTAAGTTTAAAAGGTAATTCCGGGTCAAAACTTGTAAGGTCAATTCTGGGAATCAAAACGTATTGCCAGTATGGGATCCCGTAAGCACTTGTGCCTCAATAACTTTTTCTCTCATACTGTTCACGACCAACCGTGTACCGTTGCATAAACCTTGTTTAGTATTAAGGTTTCTAATAGCATGACTATTGTCCCTACTTTAAGGTTAAGATTGTGTTGTGGTAATAGATGCTCAATTTCGTGTTCGGAATCAACACTGTCAGTACTTTGAAAGCAATCCAATCACTTGGTTATTTATCTGGTCAACGTCAATAGGTTGTATATGCGGTGGTGTGCGCGTTTGTGTTCGGGCGGCGGTTGTATTGTGCACGGCTTGCTTCTGGCCTCTGAACCCGGCTTGGAGATCTACATTACTAAACGAAGATTGTATATGGGGTGATGTGCGTGTTCGTGTTCGGGCTGCGGTTGTATTGTGACCTGAAGTTTAGTTTACAGGTTGTGTTGTGTTGTTTGGGCGCCACCTACTGACTCTGGGAAGCCCCTGGGTTTGACTCTGGGGCGCTGAGGCGCTGTGCGCGTGAGCTTTCGGTGCTTCTGCCCTCTGGCATCCGTGCATATATACAACCTTCATTTAGTAATATAGATGTGAACTATTAATGTAGTAGCCATTGGAAAAAATATTTGTATAAATATACTGTACATACAGTGTTCAGATATTGTCCAAACAAAAATCAATCAATATACCACAATAGTATAAAAAGACCATGTTGTAAACCATGAAGCCATGTGCTGAAAATGGTAAATCTCAATTTGTTTTCTGCATAAACTTTTAAAGAAAAATTACTTCAGGATCACCTTGAAGTATAGCAGACAGCAGTGATGCTTTACAGAGTTTAAACCTTATTTCAGTATGTGGTAGATTGGTGGAATTATATCCAGACCTGATTGAGGAGTTCAGATCTGAGTTAAACTTAACTGAAACAGTGAAAGGCTTGTTACCAGAATCCTGGAAATGTGTATACAGTATTGAGACAGGTTTTAATTGACAGGTTTTAAAAAAACTAGACAAGATGAGGGATTATAAAGAGATGCCACGAGTTTTGAGGACCAACTTGAGTTGTAGGCAAAAGAAAAAAGTACAGGAAAGTAGTGAAAATTTAAAGGAAAGATACAGAATGAAAGAAACGCAGACTCCCCAAAAAGGTTGCCAAGTGAATTAATACTCAAAGCAGTCCAGTACGGATATGAAAAGGGATGCCTACCAATATTAAGGGCTTCATTATGAAACATTGGTTTGTGAACACCATTTCTACACAAAATGCAATTGTTCCTTGACTTTTCAAAATATCTGAAGAATATGTGAAATAATAAAACTTAATTTGTTACAGCTAGACTTCGTTTGATGTGGACTGAAATGAATTTCTAAGAGATGCTGCAGCAGAGCTAGACTGGTTTCAATAAAGAGCCATAAAGTGGGTGAAGAGGCAGGAAAGAAAAGAATGAAAAAGAGACACAGAACCAAGGCCCAATGGTATAACTTAAAGTCTTTCAGCCCTGGCCAATATGAGAATTGAATTTTTGATTCTTAGGAAGGGAGAGGTAGCACTATGCTCACATACAGTAGTTCGATTGCGGAAATATATATGCATCTTTGTTATAGATAGATGGGACTGAAACAAAAGGATAAGATTAGTCCAAGAAACAAAAGATTGTTTAACCTCTTCCAAAACATAGCAAAAATTTAACATGGCAATATCCTGTAATATGGGAGTTATAGGGATGCTGAGATATTTAAAGCATCTTACAATAAGAATAAAAGGGTAGTAGGTAATGATCTGATAGAGAAGTTTAAGGGGACTAGGGCAGATTTGCGCTCGTTAATTTTATATTTGAAGAGTTCCTCATATGCATGAAACAATTTTAAAATAAATCCTCTGAGAAATTCCAAGAAACGGAAAAACATCATCAACATAGAAAAAGATCTTTTTTAGGAGAAAACGGTTGTGAACGATGCAGGAGTGCTGCAAGCTGCTCAAGTGGAAGAATGAAGAGAATAGGAAAAATGGGGGCAGCCCTTTCTCACTCTCCTGCAGATGGGAAAGGGGCAAGTTCTTGCACCCTTCTTGCTGTCACTCTTAATACCTATGCTGTAGTTTCCCAACTGTCTGGTAATTCTTCACTACCACCAAGTGCCTGTTTCACCTTCTCCCTAAACTCAACCTTGTAGTCTTCCTTTTTCAACTTCCACCATTTGATCCTTGGCTCTCACTCTCTTCCTCTTCTTGATCTCCAACGTCATCCTACAGATCACCATCCTATTCTGCTTAACTACACTTTCCCCTGCCACCACTTTGCAGTCTTCAATCTCCTTCAGATGTACTCTTCTGCATAGGATGTAATCTACCTGTGTGCATCTTCCTCCACTCTTGTACGTAACCCTATGTTCCTCCCTCTTCTTAAAATATATATTCACCACAGCCATGTCCATCCTTTTGGCAAAATCCACTATCCTCTGACCTTCATTCCTCTCCTTGGCACCATACCTACCCATCACTTCCTTATCTCCTCTGTTCCCTTCACCAACATGTCCATTGAAATCTGCTCCAATCACCACTTTCTGTCCCTTGGGTACACTATTCATCACTTCATCCAACTCACTCCAAAAATCTTCGTTCTCATCCATTGCACACCCAACTTGCGAGGCATATGCACTAAAAACATTCATCATCACACCTCCAATTTCCAGCTTCATAATAATTACTCTGTCTGACACTCTTTTCACCTCGAAAACACTCTTGACATACTGTTTCTTCAGAATAACCCCTACTCCATTTCTCCTCCTATCCACACCATGATAGAACAATTTGAACCCACATTCGATACACCTGGCCTTACTCCACTTCCATTTAGTCTCTTGCATGCACAATATATCAACCTTCCTTCTCTCCATCATATCTGCTAACTCTCTCCGCTTACCAGTCATACTGCCATTATTCAAAATTCCTATCCCTAGTTCCACTCTCTTTACCTTCCTCCTCTCCTCCTGCCTCAGGACACATCTCTCCCCTCTTCTTCTCCTTCTTATTCTTCTTCTTTGGCCAAAAGTAGCCCAGTTTCCGCCAGCACCCTGTTGGCTAACATTACTGGTGGTGGTCGTTGTTAACCCGGGGCTTGACTGATCCGGTATGGAAATTTGTATCGTTCATATATTGATTTGGCAAAATTTTACACCGGATGCCCTTCCGGACGTAACACTCCCCATTTATCCAGGCTTGGGACCGGCACAAAGAAACACACTGGTTTGTGCATCCCTTGTGGCTGGATTTTTCTTCCTTACACTTATTAGGAGTTAATTTCCATTTTAATATTCTCTTTTATATCATCTAAGCAGCATTATTGTGTGGTAGTTTAAATGATATGTCTAATCCATATTCTAAGGAACAATATATTCAACATAATATGCTGTTTTTTGATGATAAAAAAGGTCACACTTTTTGCCTATCTATTAATTACATAGCACATATGTGTTTGGATTTCTTTGGCTAATTTCTTTGTTGTTTCAGCCATTTTTATCAGCCATTTTCTTTTGTTTTGTTTTTATTAAACATAACACAATTTCAAGAACCTAATCTGTAGCCTAGGATAAACATCCCAGATTCTAGGGTTTTTTACCTTAGAAGTTGATCTGTATTGTTATACTGTTGTGCAGTGATTCTGTTATGCTAGCAGGACTAGAACAAACATTTTTGAGAAGGGCCAAGAAATAAGACAAAAAAGTAAAGGGACAAAAAAGGGTTGAAGCTGAGAGATCAAGAAATCAAGTGTCAGAATAGAAATAAGAGGCATAAATCAAAATCAAAAACTAACAAGTGAAGGGCCAGCACCAAAAGACTGAGTAATTGAGTAACTGAGTATTTAGGTGTAGGAAATTTGCTTCTTTCTTTTTGGATGCACAGACTCAGATGAGGAAGTGTTTAAAAAGTTGACATTTTAACCTGTCATTCTAATCAGGAGGTCACCACCTAAAACAAATAGTGTTGTTGATTAAAAAACTAAACGGCAGAAACAATAGACAAAATAATTTGTAAACAAAAAGTATATGATGATTCAAAGAACTGGCCTCAAATTAGTATCCATGACCTTGAAAAACCTGCTAAAGGATTATTAGAATGTACCTTTAATCACACAAACACCCATACAATATTTTAAATAACCAAATTCAAAAAATATTCACTTAATTTCTTTGCTGATTACTCAGTTATCTTGTAAAAGGTGTTTTGTCTAAAAAAATGTGAAAAGAAAAAAAGCTGTAACATAATTCGGGATAAGTGCTGGTAATCCTGGTGGGAAAGATGGACAACATCAGAGACAGGAGGACATCGGGTTCCTGTCACTTACAATTTGAAAAGAAATGGAAGAACAGGGAAGGCTGGGAGAAGCAAATGGGACCAGTGGATCCTAAGTGATTGGAAAGATACAGGGGACTCAACATTTTTTTTTTTTTTGTAATTAGTCTGAGCATGCTAAACTGATCTTAGATTAAGACAAAAGCTTTTTTGTACTTCTAGACACAGAGTGAGGAAAAACAAAAATCTAAACTCAACTGATAAATCAGTTTGGCAGCTTTCATACCAAAAACAAATCTTCTAAAGTGAAAATAAAATAAAATAAAAACACCAAAATTAAGTCAGTCAAATAAAAAAGACATGATGCAATGAAGCTCTGATGGGGTTCACTCAGAGATGATTTCTACATCATAATCCAGCACATCTCATAATGCAAGTTCATGACTTACTGCATCCTTTTTATATTGACTGCTGTATGCTCATGAGAAATGCTAATGTATATAATGTATGTATCTAGGTATCTTCTTGAAATATTTGCTAACAGAGCTTCACTTTACCATAGCTTCACAAATCACTTTGCCAATATCTATGTTATCACAGAATTAACAACTTTCATTCACAGCTTTAGATGTCATATTCCAGTACTACTACAGGTACAAATTAATAATTAAATGCTAAGGTGTTTCTTTAAATACCAACAAAAGTTGCATAGTGAGATTATTTAGCATGCCCCTTTCTATCTAGCCCTCTGTTTAACTTGAGTTGCTTTGTATTGTATTCTTTTTAAAATTCCTTCTGATGATCCTCACTATGAATGTGGCTACACAAAAATACAAATTAATTGATAAGAGTAACAAGATGTATATGCTTTTTGGAAAAAGTGTTTTTGTTCTTTTACTCAGAACATGGCAAAACCTGCATGCTATATCAAAGTTAATATTGCCTGCACCATCCTTGCAAGACGTAGTCTGTCTTTGTCTTGACTGTAATTTAGAATATACTCCTAAGTGGAGTGTGGCTCACAAATCTCCAAAATATGCATGCGACAGCAACAGAAGCATACTGTAAGTACAGCATAAGCAATAAAAACCCGCAAAACATTTTTGGTTACAGTACATAGTGTAGAACACAAAATTACAGATTGCAATTTCGTTGCCAAGCTCCTGGGCTGGCAGACCCATCTTTTAAACATGCATAACACACTTGTGCTGCATAAATCAAATAGGCAAGTAAATTAAACAGAAAACAACAACTAATCTGATTTTAACATAATGATCTACCAAACCATGTTCATAAATATTAAAAAGAATCAACAAAAGCCTGTCATTTCATGCAAAGTGTCAGTTCCTTTTTTCTTAAACATGGTGCATTAAAGCATGCATTTGTTCACAAATAAAAGAGTTTGGTTTGAAACACAGTACAAATTATTTTCCATTAGCAAACAAAATATTATTAGTTATAATACTGAAAGAAGAAATTTTAAGAAGAAAGGTCAACACATGTATCTTCAAATATTTTAAGTCAAACACTTATGACTGTATTTAACTTTGCTCTTTTTAAATCAAACACTGTTACAGTATCTTCAGATATAAACATACACGTAAATACATTTCATGGTTATGAGTTTTGCTACAGTATTGTTTTCTTGATGGATTTACTTTATTCTGATCTGCAGTGAAGTATAAAGCTTCTGTCATTACAGTAAAAGGAATGTTGAATAATTTGTTAATATCAATATGAAGCTAGGTTTACTTACATTCTGAAAGAAAAACAGAGAATAAGTAAGATGTTCAGTGTTATTAAATCGTTAGTTAAAATGTCAAGGAAGAATTTTAAAAAGAGTATATTTCATATTTTAATGTTGTCTTGGTCTTGACTTGATTTGTACAAATGCTAAGAGAAAAAAGATTGCTAGATGTTACAATGACCTTCACTTTTAAATTACATCTACTACGACTATGAAGAACTGTTTAATAAATTCTAATATTATGTACACAATTAGTTAGGACGTCTTAAATCTCAAGGCTCATCTTAAATACTGCATCTTGATTTGGATATCAGGTTATAATGAAACATTATTCTGCATCACTATGGAGATGTTGCTTAGTGATTGAGATTGCAAATGATGAAATTCAGACATGATTATCTACTGTGCATTTTATGTTAATCAAATTCAAGTCATATAAATTATTGATTGAACAAATGACTTCTGGCCCACAGTCTTATAAAGTGGTTATGTACTTTCTGAACATTCACTTCCATTTCCAAAATGATACATTAGAGAAAAATGAAGAAAGCATCTTACATTTTTCATTTGTTAAACCATGTTTTACACGTTAAGATTATGCATCAATATGTAAATATGTGACTACTTTAAACAATAAACAAGTGTTTGAAATACTCTGTTTTCACATTACATCATATACGTCAGTATAACGTAGTTATATTTGATTCCTCTCTGAGTTTTAACTCACAAGTTAAATCTATTTGTCATTCCTCTTATTTTCATTTAAGGAACATTTCAAAATTGCAATCTATAGTTTCATCATTGGAGTTGGAAAAATTGCTCATGCATTAGTTTCCTCGAGCTTAGATTATTGTAATGCAAAATGCCTCGTCAAGCTGTACAAAATGTAGCAGCCAGGTTGCTACCATGCTCTAGAAAGAGAGACGATATTACACCTTTTTTACATTCTCTACATTGGCTTTAAAATTTTTGTACTTGTGTCTAGAGCATTGAACAGAAAAGCTCCAGTCTATTTTCCAATCTCCTTTTTAAACTTAACTGCCTCTTGCACACTTAGATCTCAGGCTCAGAATCTGTTAGTTGTTCCACACACAAGATTAAATACATGGGGGGACAGAGCCTTTCAGTCTTTTGCGCCGAAGATTTGAAACGATTTCCTTCTTCACATTCGTATGGCTGACTCTGCTCTTAAAAAACATTTAAAACTTTCTTGTTTAGCCAGGCTTTTGTTTAGAGTGTTATTGTTACTAATTTTATTTTTATTGATTCTGTGCTTCTTTTCTTAATGTATTTGATATATTTACTCTATTATGTATCTTAATGTGTCTATGTCTTGCCTAGCCTAATCTTTTTTATTTTTCTTCTATTGCACAGCACTTTTGTGACTTCTTGTCTGTGAAATGCACTTTATAAATAAACTTTACTTAACATAAACTTTTTCTTTCAATTCAACTCAATACATTGTCATACTTTTTAGCCTAGTGAAAACAGTTCTAGCTACTCCCACAGGAGCAGAAACATACAATGACAATACAGTAAATGTGACATGCATGCACTAATTTATTAAATAAACAATGATAATTGCAAATAATTACATTTACATATTTTGAATTTTTAAATAAATACATAACTTAATTCATATTTGAACTAACATGTATCAGAAAGAACAAATACTGATAAAGCATTAAAAGTGAAGACTGATTAGATTTATGGGTGCTTCCAAAATGGACTATTAAAGCTATATCACATTTTATAACTTTACCAGTGATTCATTTACATGATCTACGAAGTCAGAAACAGTCTGTGCCTTGATCCTGTTTTGCTGTTCTCCTAATGTAATATACACAACAACAAATTCTAGCTAGTCTGTGACTCACTCCAATAAAATCAAACAGATTTGATTTTGTCTTTAGGCTTGTTGTGGGCTCTATGTGCATGAGAGCTGACTACCAATGAATGCTCACCTGGAAGAGATGCACAGAATACAATTATAATCTATAAGGAATGCAGATGTTTTGGACCTTATAAACAGAAAAAACTTGTCTGGCTGATGTTTCGAGTTTTACATACCACGACAGAATGGAAAAAAGAAAAAAGTGCAAAGATTGCAATTGAAGTTGCAGTAGCTGTTAACCCGTTGTACAGCACTGGCTGTGGTGGAAACTCAGCACTCAGCTGATAATTGCGACATGGGCACTGACATTCAGTCATTTTAATTGACATGAACCAGTGAAGAAATCAGCAACTGTGCTTGGCAAATCTGACATACTTCACAACTAGAAGATTTGCATTGTGACATTGGCTTTAGTCACTGGGCAGAAAGATCATTATATAGGCGATTAACCAGCTGAATGCCCCCAGGATATAATCTGTGTGAAAGTCTGGTTGCATGGTTATATATATGGTTATATATTGGTACCTCCAAATTCTGGTAATTATCTTAATGTGTAACTTATAATATCTCCTATTTTTTTTTAATGAATCAATCTTCCAGTGGTAGCAGTCTGTGCTTCTATTGGATTTTCTGCTCTGTTGCTCTTGCCGCTCATTTGTGCTACCCCAACCCACCTGTCTCAACTTTTCCTCTGTGCTCTACTATTGTCAGGTAAGTATTGGCTTTCTACTATATTGAAATACTGTTTTGATAAACCCCTGCATATTAAACAGTTTGACTAGAGCAAACGGTCAGACTTGAATGTCCAAAAAGACACTCGTATTGTGCGACACCCAAAATATGTACATCGCAGGTCAGATTGCTGCTCACCAGGCTGTGGAAAGTTCACTGACAGCATTTATTCAAGAATTTTCCATCCTACTCATGGCTTTGGAAATAAGAGTGTTAGTGTGTTAAATCTGCAATATGGTAAAATAAACTCTGACTATAGATCTGTGCACAACTAACCCTCATTAGCTAATATTACATTGTTTATGTCTGTGAAGATTCTCAGTCATCCAGGTGAAATGATCTGGTAGTTGATTCATGGCAACTGAAATAAAGAAAGAAGCCAGTTGCCATGACTCAGCTACCAGATTACATTGTTTAGCACAAGATCTCTTAATGACAATGCATTGGTGCTATCAGAATATAGACTCCAACCTTGATATGCTATGCTTAACAGAAACTTGGCAAAAACCAAACAAATGTATGTCTCCTATGGAGGCATCACCATCTAGAAATGTTTACTTCACAGACTTGTTGATTTCTATTGTCCCCCAAAACACAATGGGCCTTTGATATTTGATCTAAATAAATTAACCCAATTACACTCCCTTCCCAGTCATTCTTCTTGGTGATTTCAACATCCATATTGACATTCCTACATGTAAACTGAGAAAGAAATACCTGTCCTTGCTGGACTGTTTTCATTTGGTGCAATATGTCGATTTTTCTACCTACTCTTTTCTACACTGATCTGTAGATCTAACTTATCTGTTGGCAACACTTTTAACAGTGGTCCTCTCTGACAATAAAGCAGTACTTTTCACTGTCTCTCCCTCCTCTTACCTATAAACATCAAATTTATTACAAAAACCTTAAAAATATCTATCACTCTATCCTTGCTTGATCCATTTCTGATTTTCTTTTTGATTTCCCCTATTCTGTACCATATAGTTTTATTGACTAACTAGCAGAATACCCGCGCTTCGCAGCGGAGAAGCAGTGTGTTAAAGAAGGTACGAAAAAGAAAAGGAAAAATTTTAAAAATAACGTAACATGATTGTTAATGTAATTGTTTTGTCATTGATATGAGTGTTGTTCTCATATCTATCTATCTATATATATATATATATATATGTATCTATATATATATATATGTTGTTCTCATATCTATCTATATATATATATCTCTATCTATCTATATATATATATATATATATATATACCCGCGCTTAGCAGCGGAGAAGTAGTGTGTTAAAGAAGAAAAGAGAAAGAAAAGGAAACATTTTGAAAATAACGTAACATGATTGTCAATGTAATTGTTTTGTCACTGTTATGAGTGTCGCTGTGATATATATATATATATATATAGCAAAATACCCGCGCTTCGCAGCGATGTCATGTGTTAAAGAAGTTATGAAAAAGAAAAGGAAACATTTTAAAAATAATGTAACATGATTGTCAAAGTAATTGTTTTGTGTATTTGGCGGCAGCGTCACGAAGTTGTTTTCGGCAGCTGCATCAGAAAATGTACCACGACGTCTGACACGCCTCCTTTTTACTGTTTTCTCACAGCTTGGATTGCTGCTGTCATATATATACACACACACACACATATATATATACACATACATACATACATACATACATACATACATATATATATATAGACATATATATATATACAGATATATATATATCGATATATATATATATACATATCTTCATATCTACATATCTATATACATATCTATATACACATATATATATATATATATACATACATACCTATCTACATCATATATTCACACACATACATACATACACACACACAAATTATATATATGTGTGTATGTGTGTGTGTGTGTGTATATATATACACATACATATACTTGTGTGTATGTTTGTATGTGTCTATATGTGTGTGTATAGGTTTGGTCACTGAGTGCAAGGGAAAAATAATAAATTATAGTCTATAAGTTATTAAACAGTAAAACATTAACGTTTTAAGAAGTACAGGTACATTGAAATTACATTTTCTATGTGAACGTTCAAATTTGTGCCTCGCCGCCTCGATTGTGAATCGCCTTAATATTATTTTGCCGTGGTGTAGAAAAGGGGTCCCGTGTTTGCACTTGTCTGGGCTATAGCGCAGGGGGAGGATGAAAAAAATTAAAAGTGCTCACTTTGACTTAAGGCAGAAGCGCAGTCAGCATCTCAAAGGCCGGCACAGCTATGCACGCGCTGGCTGCTCGACTTTTGCTGGGCAGGAGACCCCAGTTTGCAGACACGTTCATGATATCAAAAGTCTCAGCGCTTTTTGGAGGTCATTCATATATATATATATATATATATAGCAAAATACCAGCGCCGCAGCGGAGAAGTAGTGTGTTAAAGAAGTAATGAAAAGAAAAGGAAACATTTTAATAATAACGTAACATGATTGACATTGTCATGAGTGTTGCTGTCATATATATGCCTGCCTAAATAAGTCACCCTCGCTTTGCTCTTACTTTTTTACCGTTCATTAAATCATGGCTAGTGGCGGAAAAATTATAAAATGGAAGGAGGATGGCTTTACCAAAACAATTATTGATGGCGAATCGATTATTCATAAAGCTTGAATTGGTGATGTTTTTCTGTGTTAACCTCATATTTTTTCATACTTCTTCTCAAACTAAGGTGGTGCGAGGGTAAAATGAATCGGGTGCGCTTGATCAATGTAATCCGTGTACCAGGAAATCATGCATTGACAAAAGCTCCCTTTGCTTGTAATGCAAAGTGTGATTAAATGCATTATTTTTTAACGCGTTATGGAGCACGTGCATCGAAGCTTCTCGGCTGTGCTTGTGCTAAGAAAAGGAAAGATTTTAAAAATAACATAACACGATTGTCAATGTGACCTTTTGTAAGTAGTGCCTGCAGGATTCAGTGTGTAGAAACTCTATAGAGACAGCGTGTGTATTAACTTGTGGATTTTTCTGTGAGTATTTGGTGGCAGTCTGAGGAAGTTGCTTCGAAGACAGCGTAGCATGAGCTCAGCTCAGAGCAAAATGAGGTGGGAGGGGAGATGATGACGTGACTCCCCCACCCGCCTTAACTGTCAATCCCCCACAAACACAGTCTCTCGAATTTGCATAAGCACACCCCTTCACCTACAATTTTAACTTAGTTACAAAGTGATCAAAACTCTCGTTTATATCCTGCGTCCTCTCATTAAACTTGTATCCCGCATTACCTGTGTGTATGTGAAATGCCAGCGGTAGCCTGTCTATGAACTTAATTTAAAGTTTAGGTTTACACCGTGCTTTCTTTCCGAGCTGGCAACACTCATGAATATGGTAGTATATGTCACTCGCTCACTTCTTATTGTTTTTCGCTGCCTTCTCAATTATATAATGCATGTTTTCTTAAGCGCTTTTTGGAGGTCTTCCCGGTTTTCTACGCACTGCGTTGACAGTCAGTTCACGTGATTACGTGGGAGGCGTGATGATGTCACACGAAACTCCCCCCCACGTCATTGCAGCTCAACTCCATTACAGTTAATGGAGAAAAATACCTTCCAGTTATGACCATTAGGCTTAGAATTTCAAAATGAAACCTGCCCAACTTTTGTAAGTAAGCTGTAAGGAATGAGCCTGCCAAATTTCAGCCTTCTACCTACACGGGAAGTTGGAGAATTAGTGATGAGTGAGTGAGTGAGTGAGTGAGTGAGTGAGTGAGTGAGTGAGGGCTTTGCCTTTTATTAGTATAGATATAATTCAGCCCTTCATTCAACACTAGATAAAATAGCTCCTTTAAAAAATAAGGTTTCCTTTAAACATTTAGTTCCATGATACAACTTAGAATTATGGTCTATGAAAGCAGCTGGCCAACACACTTGAGAGAATTTCATGTAAGAATGGCCTCACTCTGCACTTACTTCCACCTCCATTACATGTCCCATGTTCGCTAATTACTCTCCTTTTCTAATGTTGGGAAATTTGTTCATGCTTTTATCACATCCCACATCAATTATTATAACTCTCTACTGGCACGTGCCCTTTCAATTCTTATATCACAGCTCCAGTTGATTCAAAACTCGGCTGCAAGAGTCCTGACACAAACCAGCGACAGTGAACACATAACACCCATCTGGCTGGCTCCCTGTGTTTTACAGGATTGAATGTAAAATTCTATTAATAACCTACAAAGCTTTAAATGATAATAATAATAATACATTTTATGTATATAGCACCTTTCTCATGCTCAAGGCACTTCACATAGTTTAAGAAAGAACGGCAGGGTATACAGTATATAGCATTGTACTAAACTTTTGTTTATCTTGACTATCTATCTCTGCCCTTAACCCCTTCCGAAATGATACTGTTGTGCTAGGACATGATAAGTGTTTAATAGAATCTTCCGTTAAAGTGCACAACATTAATACTGTAACAAGCAATCTCAATGCACGTAGAAAATCTAGGAAATACAGCATAAACTCCAATAATCTAATTAAAATTACTATTTTAGAGGAACAATGTATTAAAACTATAAAAACAGATCACAAATTAAACAAAAAATACACACAGAGCGGCGCTAATAAAAATAATTTAGTTCCTATTCCAAATATCAATAACGCACATAGTATTCATCTCTGCACCTCCGAAACATTAAATATGGCACTATTAAATGTTAGAGTTTTAACCAACAAAACGTTTTTTTATCAACGATCTTATTAGTGATAAAAAAAATAGATTTTATTGCACTAAGTGAAATGTGGCTTAACTCAGACAGTGCGGCTGTTTTAATCGAATCTGTACCTCCGCATTACAGTTTTACTCGTGCAGACCACCAGGGAAAAAGGGGAGGCGGTTTGGCAAACATTTACTCGAGCTGGTTAAAATGGAAAGATGTCAGTTTTGGTAAGTTCAAGTCCTTTGAGTATCTCGCCGTTGTTATTCATAGAGATTCTCAAGTTATAGTATTATCCGTGTATAAACCTCCAAAATTCAACGCGTCTTTTTTTGAGGAATTCTCTGACTTAATGTCAATTTTAATTACTAACTATGACACACTACTAATAGTTGGCGACTTTAATCTCCACATAGATAATCAGTGTGATCTAAAAGTAAAAGAATTTATGAACCTCCTGGATTCTTTTGATTTGATGCAGCTCGTAAATCAGCCTACACATAAAGCAGGTCATACGTTAGACTTAGTGATTACTAAAGAACTGAAAGTTGATATAAAGCAGATCACTAATATTGGTCTATCAGACCATTTTCTTCTACTTTTTAATATAGAAATAATGATAAAAAACACCCATGAGAAGCATATTGTTAATAAATGCTTCTTTGACTCAGCAGCAGCTTTAAAACTTACAAACATTCTAAGCAATCAGTCCGTTTATAGTGCCAACTATAATAGCGAGGATAATGTAAATAGTAAGGTGGAAAGATTTAATACTAAAGTGAGGGCTGCTGTTGACATAGTTGCACCTGAAAAGACAGTTAAAACATCTTCTAGCATTGTTATACCATGGAAGACCCAAAGAGTGTCTGATTTAAAGAGAACATGCCGCAGAGCTGAGCGTAAATGGAGAAAAACTAAACTAACTATCCACTATGAAATATTAAAAGTTAAAATAACAGAATACAACAACACTGTCCGTCTTGAGAGGCGCTGCTATTTCTCTAAGATTATAAATAACAATGCTAGTAATCCCAGAGTCTTATTTTCTACAATTGATCGCCTACTAAACCCAGGTAACTCAAAGGAATGCCTCCTAAGTACTTCCAGTAAAACCTGTGAGGCTATCGCTGTATTTTTCAATCAAAATTTAATGATATTAGAAATAACATAGTATATCCCTCCAACACTAAGGATCCTCCTAAACACCAGCATTCTGTTATAAACAAATTCAACTCTTTCACTAGGATAGATTTACCCGATTTACAAAAAATAATATCTCAATTAAAACCCTCCACCTGCGTCCTTGACCCAATACCAACAAGGTTTTTCAAAGAAGTATCGGGCGTACTAATTGATAATGTTCTTGACATAGTAAATTCGTCATTAGATACGGGGGTCTTCCCAGACTGTCTTAAGACTGCTGTAGTTAAACCCCTTCTTAAGAAACATAATCTTGACAAGATTATCCGTGAAAACCCTAAATCCAAAGAGGACTGTTTCATTTATGTTAGGTAGAATGCCCAGAGGGGACTGGGCGGTCTCATGGTCTGGAATCCCTACAGATTTTATTTTTTTCTCCAGCCGTCTGAGTTTTTTGTTTTTCTGTCCCCCCTGGCCATTGGACCTTACTCTTATTCGATGTTAATTAATGTTGACTTATTTTGTTTTCTTATTGTGTCTTTTATTTTTCTATTCTTTATTATGTAAAACATTTTGAGCTACTGTTTGTATGAAAATGTGCTATATAAATAAATGTTGTTGTTGTTGTTGTAAACCAGATAAATAAATAAAGAAAAGTACGACAGTAAATTCAGAGAAAGCCTAACAGGCAACATAATTGATGGTCTAGCACATACATAAAGGTTACGCAACCATCTTGACATAGAGGTAAACTGAAACAAGGGTAATAAAGTTAGGTAGAGCTAAAAGCGTTCCTGAACAGATGAGTTTTGAGTTGTTTTTTTAAAAGAATTCATGGAGTCAGCTTGTAGCGGGGCCACATAGTTAGTGTTAAATGTCAGTTCTGAGTGTGTCTCGTTTCATTGTCCCGTTTGCTGTTTGTATGTGTAGCAGTTAATGCCGTCCCCGTAAAGGAGGACGGATGATGGAAGGAGACCACTGCCGCAAACCTGGAAAACACCTGTTCTTAATTAATCAATCACAGCCATCACATAGACTATTTAAGTAATCAGGAGAGAGAGAGGAGAGGACGAAGACGAAGGAAGGAGAAAGAAGACCATTTTGTTTCAACCATGTTTCAACTTGCTTGCTGTTTTTTCACATCGCACCTTTTCACCAGTTTGCTTTTCATTTTGCCGGACTGTCTTTCAACCTCCATCTGCTGAGACCCCGGGGTCGATTCACCATCCATCATACGCCGAGGAATCGCGGTGAGGTTGCTCCAATCACCGGGAAAATCAAACAACGCATTTACCGCTAGTTCAGTCATCCGTATTCAGGACATTTTTTATAATCGGACTCAAGTTCACAATCATTCAGTTTACCACAGTCATTTTGTTATTCGTGTTGTGTGTTATATGTTACAGGGGCAAGGGAGGGTTTTTGTTGTATTTATATTTGGTGGTGTCTTGTTGCTGGGGTGGAGGGATATTTATATTTATATCTGTTTTCTGATTTTTGCATGTCTTGTTTCATTTAATACATTTAATCCGTTTAATTTTACATCCTGCTTTTGTGTACTTACATTTACACCGTCGTTTGTGGGGAAAAGTTTAATTGGTTAGATGTACGGCTTGATAGGTAGATTATTTCTCAGTAAATTATCCAGGCCACAGGTCTTGGAGGTGTAGCTGCCGGCTGGGTAAAGGGGTCGGCCGTTACAAGCTGATCTAATTGATTTCGGGAGGTCATTCCAGAGTCTGGGCGCTATATAGAGTTTAGATTAGCATGTGGTACAACAAGATTGCCAGAATTAAAGGACCTTAGCGGGCGGACAGGCACATAGTGTTGGAGAAGGTCACTGATGTAGTTTGGCGCAAGGTCGTTTAAGGCTTTGTACGTTATTAGTAGAATTTTATATTCGATTCTGTAAGACACAGGGAACCAGTGAAGACGAAACAGGATGGGTGTGATGTGCTCACTGTTGCTGGTTTGTGTAAGGACTCTTGAAGGCAAGTTTTGAATAAGCTGGAGCTGTGATATAAGATTAGAAGGGGCACCTGCCAGCAGCAAGTTACAATAATCGATGTGGGATGTGATAAAAGCAAGGACAAGTTTCTCAGCGTTAGAAAAGGAGAGGAAGGAGCAAACACGTGATATGTTACGGAGGTGAAAGTAAGAAAGTTTCTTGATGTGATTTATGTGGGCAGAATAAGAAAGGGAGGAATCAAAAAAAACACCAAAATTCTATGCAGTAGAGGCAAGTCTGATGAGATCATCGCCAAGATGGGCTGGGAAGGAGCTCATTTTATTAAGTTGCACCTTAGTCCTAATTTGCAGGAGTTCATTTCTGCTGCAATTTAAATTTAAAGAGTTCTGCTCCATCCAGGTTTTAATTTCACTGAGGCAAGCTGTGAGCTGAGAAAGCTCTGATGAAGTTTCACTTTTAACATTGATATAGAGTTGAGTATCGTCTGCATAGAAATGATAACCCAGTCCAAAGCTATGAATAATATGGCCAAGGGGAAGCATATAAATACAGAAAAGCAGAGGACTGAGGACAAAGCCCTGAGGAACTCCTTGTGTGACTGGCGCTGAGCTGGATCTGCTGTTGCCAAGACTAACAAACTCTTGTCTATCAGTCAAATAGGACTTGAACCACTGGAGGGCAGTGCCAGAGATACTCAGCATGTTCTCCATTCTGGACAGTAGAATGTCATGTCTGACAGTGTCAAATGCTGCACTGAGGTCTAACAGAATTAAAATGTTGGTTTTTCCAGAGTCTGCTGCCATAGGCAAATCATTGGTTACCCGTAGCAGAGCAGTTTCACAGCTGTGCTGCGCCCTGAAACCAGACTGAAAGGGTTCCATCAAATTATTAGAAATTAAGTAGTTTGTTAGTTGGGAGGCTACAACACGCTCAAGAACTTTTGACAGAAAAGGAAAGTGGGAAATAGGCCGAAAATTGTTAAGATTGTCAGCATCAAGAATAGACTTTTTTAACATTGGGTTTACAGAAGTGATTTTAAAAGTGAGCGGCACAAAGCCAGTGTCAAGGTATGAGTTTATTATTGTTGTAGTAGTCAGAAATATGGCATGAAGGCAGGATTTAAGTAAGGTGATGGGGATGGGGTCCAGTACACAAGTAGTCTGCCTCATCTCACAAAGCATGTCATTAACAAAAGCAGATATGACTGGTGAGAACTTAGTGAAGGCGCTGGACAGAGTGGGAAAATGGAAAGATATAAAAAGAAGATGTATTTATGTTAGTTGAATTATTTAGATCTTTAAATTTAAGAAATTTGTCGTTTACAGATAAGAGGAGTGAGAGGTAATGAGACAGTGAAAAGTACTGCTTTGTGGTCAGAGAGTCCCAAATCAGTGCTGTAAATATTGGCATCAGATAGTCCAGATGTACAGATCAGATCCAATATATGACCTCCAGAGTGGGTGGGAAAATCAACATGCTGTGTCAAGTCAAAACAGTCCAGGAAGGATAGGAATTCATTTCTCAGTTTAGATGTGGGGATGTCAATATGGATGTTGAAATCACCAAGAAGAAAGACTCTCTGGGAAAAGGAACTTAAGTGGGTTAATAGTTCAGTCAGATCAGATAAGAAGGATACACTGTATTTTGGAGGACGATAAAGAACAAGGAGTAAGACAGGGCCTGATTGCACTGGGCTACCTCAGAGACCTTCTCCATCACTATGCTCCTGTTCGCCCACTAAGGTCCTCTGATTCTGGCAATCTTGTTGTACTCAGGGTTGGCACCACCATTAAGACGAATTAGACAATCGCCTAGGTTGCAGATCATAATTAGTGGACCCCGCCACACAGGTTAACTACCAAACAGACAGTTGGCACACTAATCAGCTTAGCCTAGGGTGCAAAATAACCTAGCACCAGCACTGGTTGTGCCTCACACTATCCTGCACTCAGTGCCCAGACTTTGGAATGACATCCCCAAATTAATTAGATCAGTTGACTCAATTCATCATTCAGGAAGGCTTTTAACTTAACATAACATTCTTCCCCTGCTTTCAGTTTACCCCTCTGTCCAAATACTCAGGAACATTTTATGTGATTTTCTTCTAGTACTGAATTCAGTACTTTACTCTGGTTCTGTGGTGGGCTGGCGCCCTGCCTGGAGTTTGTTTCCTGCCTTTTGCCCTGTGTTGGGTGGGATTGACTCCAGCAGACCCCCATGACCCTGTAGTTAGGATATAGCGGGTTGGATAATGGATGAATGGATGGTTTTACTCTGGTTTATTGTGTTTTATTCTGTTAACTGCTTTGTATATCCTGTAATTACCTGTTTTAGTGTTCTTTGTATCCAATATTACATACACCATGCCATTCTTTCTGAGACTCTGTAAAGTGGCTTGAGCATAGCAAAAGCACTATATACATAAAATGTATAATAATAGTAATCTAAATAATAATAATAATAATAATAATATTAATAATAATAATAATAATTATTATTATTATAAGCAATCTCTGTCTGTTCAGATTAACATGAGAATTGAGCTCTGTCTGTTTGTCCCCCATTTGTCATTAACCAGGGAACCTTTTATAGTAGTATTATATAGTATAAAATCCAAAAAAAAGAATACCTTTGTGGAACATTTCCACATTTTCTAAAGGGTGTCACACATGTGCGCATGGGAGGCAGCTAAAGGGCTTGAGTAAGAACATTTCCGAGACATACCGGGATGTGGCAGAGTACACTGACTCTTTTTCTCCCTTGCCTGAAGACCATTTACAGGAGATTCCCCCGGTCCTCTTGACATCACTTCCAGGACCGAGTCAATGTCACATCCGGGCCCACACCAATGACAGAAGACCTACATGAGCCCGACCCCTTTGACTTCACTTCCTGTCGTCCCCTTTAAAAGCCTCCACCTTTTCCCTATTCCCTCAGTTCTGTTTTGGACTTGGTTTTGTGCACATCAGTGCTGTATTTGCTGAAAATTACTTTTGCAGCCAGGATACCAGATTATACAGGTGGCTGCCCCAAACCTTTATGTGACTCTCTGTTTCGTGTTTATGACAAGGGTCACTGGAACTTTTACACAAAAACAAGTTGTTTTGCCAGTATTGATTAACTTCTTTCTTTTTCACATCAAATATAACAGAAAAACAGAATGAATAATAGTAGGGTGTAGATCAGGATTCACTAGTGAGATGAGGTTAAACAATCTCATTGATTCATTTGGGCCTGTTAAAAAAAAAGATGTCAATGAAGAGTTTGGAGCCCAAATAATGGAAGTTAACATCAAAAGTGAATATAATTAAGCAAACGGGCATAAAAATCCCAATGAGATAGAAATGAGAAACAATGGCGGCGTGCTCTTTTCTGTTAATAACATTGCTAATATTGACTTTTAATGTTTTACAAATGAAAGCGAGCATCCACTACAGTCAACAAAAGCTTGTACAGATTTGCTCAAACAGCACAGATAATTATTATAACACAGAAGCAATACCACAGGAGATTCTCAGATCACCCGGACTTATGTTGACTCCTACCCTTGGAAGAAGGTGATGCAGATGGCACAGGGAGAGAAAACAAGAGAGAGATACGCTAGCAAGATTACTAGCTAGGCTAAGAGCTGCTCTGCACAAAACCCCTCTCCCTAACATTCTTCTTGCGAATACTAGATCACTCGCCAATAGAATGGAATGCGTTCCAACTGAATATTTCCACACATAAAACTACAAGGGACTGTTGTCTTTTGCTTCTTTCAGTGACATTGCAGGATCCCACCATACCAGACACAACAGTTGAGCTTGCAGATCACATGCGCCACCAAGCCAAGTAAGAAAACAGGTGGAGGCCTGTGTGCCTATATTAATAATGCTTGGTGCACTAATATAACTACGATCAACAAGTTATGTTCTCCAGACTTGGAATATCTAATGCTAAGATGCCAACCATTTTACCTACCCAGGGAACATACAGTTGTTATTGTGACGGCAGTATAAATAGCACCTCAGGCTAATGTTAAGGGCTCATTTATACTTCACGCTCAGAACGCGTACGCGTCCGCATCATGGCTGCCACGCGTTCCCAGCATTCATTTCACGCGTCCTCTGAGCAGGTCCTCAGAAATTAACGCGCACGCTGCGCGCGAGTTGCAGTACCAGCAAAAGTCGGGGCGAGTGTGCTAAAAGTCGGAACGTGACGTCAGAGTCTCTGTTTACTATCTACATGTGACAGCAAGCCTCTATGGAGATCCTTCGGGGATCGATGTGTGCGCTTTGCAGTTTGATGAATGGTTCAAAGTGTTGAAGCAAAATGCCGACATACAGATGCAATCGTGGTGCTTTTATATTCAAGCGTCGCATATTCCCGATCGTAATGACACGATACATTTTAAAAGTCTCACATACCATCTTTTGTGCCGTCTATTTTTATTATTTTACTTTACCTGCTGTCAGGTCCAAGAAGCTCGTAGCGATTAAAACTGGGATGGCGTTTACGATGGTCTGCTTTAATAATAAAGTAAACTACGAGGTTAAAGTGGACATTTCGAGATTAAAGCCGAAATTTCCACTTTAATCACAAAATACACGTTTTCACCTTGTCTTTTATTTTTTTTCTCAGTGGCTCAGATACAGCGCTATACATTATGTTGCCGATGTGAAGTTGGAAAAAAAAAAAAAAATAGACGGTACTGAGACTTTTAAAATGTATCGTGTCATTATTTTTGCAACTTAACAACAGCAACATAATGTATAGCGTTATATTTGAACCACTTAGAAAAAAATAAAGGACACGGTGAAAACGTGTATTTTGTGATTAAAGTGGACATTTCGGCTTTAATCTCAATTGTCCACTTTAACCTCGTAGTTTACTTTATCATTAAAGCAGACCGTCAGAACGTCATCCCAGTTTTTAATCACTACGAGCTTCTTGGACCTGACAGCTTCGGCAAGCAGCAAAAGATCACCACACAGAACAAATTAAATGTATGATATTCCAACTCTCTGCACATTTAGAATCTTTAGATTCATACTTGATATCACTTTCATGATGAAATGCATTAAAGTGTGTATGTTACATTTTACATATAATTTCATTTAAATAATGAATACTGTTAATAATTACACACATGGGGGTGACACGGTGGCGGAGCAATAGCACTGCTGTCTCGCAGGGAGTTACGTTGCTGGTATTTCCTGCTTGCATTCCACACTGTGCTCCGGTTTCCTTCCAAAGATAAGCAGATTTGGGGATTTGGTGCCGCTAAAATGACGCTAGTGTATGTGTGCTTGTATTCACCTTGCGATGAGCGGAGACCTCGTCCAGGGATTGTTTCTCAGTCGTGTCCAATGCTTGTTGGAATGGGCACATCCCTGGATTGATGGATTTAATCAATAAACATCCATTTCACAGATATTGCGGTAAGGTGTTATCGGAATTTAATAGGTGTTTTAGGCAATTCACAACACAGAGAAGCCAAACATGTTCTCACTGTGATAATATCTCACACTGCCACCTGGTGGACTCCTCCAGATTTACGTAAAGTTCGCGCGCAAGTATAAACACTTCACCGCTTGCGTAGCAGGAGCATCCGCTGCAGCATGCGTCGCGTCGCGTGAAGTATAAATGAGCCCTTAGTCAGCTGTAGAGCAACTGTTTGACATTATCAATAAACAACAGAACTCACACCCTGATGCACTTTTTATCATCACCAGGGATTTTAATCAAGTGAATCTTAAGGATGTATTCTCCAGATTTTATCAGCATGTACATTGTAACACCAGAGGGGAAAACATCTTAGGTCATATCTATGCAAACATAAAAAACGCCTATAAGGTCATTCTACACATCCTCCTCAGTCAGTCTGATCATCCCTCTTTCTTTCTTGTTCCAGTGCACAAAACTCTTTTCAACAGTACTAATCCAGGTAGAAAGACTGTTAAGGTTGGCCTGAAATTGCCATTACACAACTCCAGGGCTGCTTTGAATGCACAGACTGGAATGTATGTATACATCATTTGCGCTGTCATATATTAATTACTGCATGGACTACATCCCTGTCAACAAAAGGATTAAGGTTTACCCAAATGAGAAACTGTGGGTGAATAAGGAAGTCAAACAGCTGTTCAGGGAAAGGGACAAAGCCTTTAAATTAGGTGACACTTCAGCCTATAGAGCTGCCAGAGCTAATCTCCAGAAAGGCATCAAGTCTGCAAAACTTAAGTACAAACAATGGATTGAGGAGGACTTGTAACTCAAACTCACAGCAGATATGGCAAGGCATCCGATTAATCACGGATTACGAAAACAATGATATACAATACATGCTGGCCAAAAACAATGCCAACCTAGCAGATAAACTCAACAGTTTCTTTGCACAGTTTGACAAGGATGATAACCAGCCTCCAGTCAGCTTTGAGCTGACCAGAGTCCCACAGCCTTTGGTCCTACATATACATGAGGTTTGTCAGGCATTCAACAACATCAACATAAGGAAGGCAGCAGGTCTTGATAATGTACAAGAATGTGTTTTCCAGGCCTGTGCTGATCAACTAGCAGAGGTGTTTACACATATATTCAACATCTCTCTCTCTCCACATGTGTAGTCCACACGTGCCTGAAATAACCATTGTGTCTGTTCCAAAAAACCTAGGATAGCCTGTCTTATGACTATCGACCATTTGCTCTAACCCCTATCATCACAAAGTACTTTGAATGACTGGTATTCACCCACATCAAAACTTCGATCCCAGGTGATCTAGACAAACACTAGTTTGCCTAACAGATTAACAGATCAACTGAAAGATGCCATCTGTGTGGCTCTGCATCCTGCCCTTTCATACCTGAAAAAGCCCAACATCTAAGCTCTTCATTGACTACAGTTCAGCATTTAACACCATCTTACCTATCCAGCAAATCAAAAAACTCTATGCACTAGAACTTGATCCATCTGTAATCAACTGGTTACTGGATTTTCTCACCAATCACCCACAGTCTGATAAGCTGGACAAACACACATCCTCCATCCTTACCCTGAGCACTGGTGTGCCACAAGGCTGTGTACAAAGTCCCCTCCTTTACATACTCTTCACCCATGATTGCCAACCCATTCATGAATCAAACATTATTGTTAAATTTGCTTATGATATGACTGTTATTGGGCTTGTATCAGACCTGACAGTATGGTGTAACATCAATAGCCTGGTCTTAAATACCAAAAATACCCAAGAAATAGTTTATTCTGGACTTTAGGACCACTTAAAAAAACAATCACAATCCAATAATAATCAATGCAGAGGCTGTAAAGAGAGTTTCCAGCTTTAAGTTTGTAGGAGTCACCATACAGATGACCTGTCCTGGGCTGACAACACCTTGGTTGTAATAGGCAAAGCACAACAACACCTCTATTTTCTGAGGAAGCCAAGAAGCTGCTGGTCAATTTCTATAGATACACTATAGACAAAATCATGACTAACTGCATGAGGGCCTGGTACAACAGCTGGACCAAGGCTGCTAAAGAACAAAGAAAGTCCTAAAAAGTCCTAAAAACAGCAGAGGTCATCTTTGGCACTGAACTACCATCACTCAAACTTTTGTATAAGGTTGGCTGTGTGAAAAGGGCCAAAAATATCAAGGATAATTCTCATCCTGGAAATTCTTTGTTTTTAGCTCCTCCCATCAGGTAGACACTTCATCAATCCGCATACACAGAAAGAGACTACAAAATAGCTTTTTCCCATCTGCCATAAACTTTCTGAACTCCAAATCTCTTCAGTTTGAGATAATTTGTAATTGAATCTGTACAATAAGTTATATTGATAATGTGCAATATACTAATATAATACAAAATATAATATGCAATATACTATTCATTAATAGATGCAATAACAATTTATGCTGCTGTACATTGAACAATAATAATTTGCTTTGGATCACTTAACATTGTATACAACCTATTTGAAAATATTTGACATATTTTGTATTTTTTTTTACTGAAATTCAGTTTTTAAATTGTTACTTCTTTTCTATTCTTTAAATGCACCTTTGGGGTTGTAATAAACAGTAATTTTGTTGTGTTACACAATGACAATAGAGTGTTTGAACTTGAACTTTTTGAATATTTTTATGTTTGGCACTTCAGTGTACTGATTAGTTCTACTACTAACTGTAAGTCACAGCTCCAGGGACATAAATTTGTTTTCCGACTAGCCCTCTGTCTGTATGGCGTTTACACATTGTTCCTGCATCCAAGCATATCTGAGTACTCCATTTCCTCAACTCACTCAAAATACATTGAGTATTGCTAGGTCAAAATTGCCCTTGACAGAGGGTAGGCATGGATGTGTGCTTTTCTTGACATTTAGTAGCATCCTGATACTGCTAAGGTAGACTACAACATTGTGTGCCACTGAATTAAAAAAACATATTTCTTCTTCTTCTTCATTTTTTGGCTGCTCTCATTAAGGGGCACCACATTGGCTCATCTGTTTCCATATTTTCCTGTCATCTGCATCTTGCTCTGGCACACCCACCACCTCCATGTCCCCTCTCACTACATTCACAAACTTCCTTTATGCCTTCCTCTTTTCCTCTTGCCTTGCCACTCTATCCTTAACATCCTTCTCCCAATATACCCAGCATCTCTTCTTTGAACATGTCTGAACCAACACAATCTCACTTCTAAGGCTTTGTCTCCAAACTGTCCAACCTGAGCTGACACCCTAACGTACTATTTTCTAATCTTGTCCATCCTTCTCACACCAAATGCAAATCTTAACATCTTTAACTCTTCCACCTCCAGCTCTGACGCCCGTCTTTTTGTTAGTGTCAATGTCTCCAAACAATATAACATATCTGGTCTCACTACAGCCTTGTAGACCACCCATTTCACCCTTGCTGGTACCCGTCTGTCACAAATCACTCCTGACACTCTTCTCCACCCATTCTACCCAGCCTGCACTCTCTTCTTCACTTCTCTTCCACACTCCCCATTAAACTGTATTGTTGATCCCAAATATTTAAACTCATCCACCTTCACCAACTCTACTCCCTGCATCCTCACCATTCCTCTAACCTCCCTCTCATTCACACACATGAATTCTGTCCTCTCCACTCTAGGGCATATCTCCATCTCACCAGAGTCTCCTCAACCCTGCTCCCTACTCTTGTTACAGATCACAATGTCATCCGCAAACATCATAGTCCATGAGGACTCCTGTCTAATCTCATCTGTCAACCTGTCCATCACCATTGTAAATAAGTAAGGGCACAGAACCAATCTCCGATGTAATCCTACCTCCACCCTGTACGCATCCGTCACTCCTTCCGCACATTGTCACACTTCCCCTGTACATATCCTGTAGCACTTTTACATACTTCTCTGCCACTCCTGACGTCCTCATACAATACCACAACTCATCTCTAGGCACCCTGTCATATGCTTTTTCACGGTCCACAAAAACACAATGCAAATACTTCTGGCCTTCTCTATACTTCTCCATCAACACCCTCAGAGCAAACTTCACATATGTAAAACTCTTTACTGACATGAAACCATGCTGCTGCTGCTCGCTTATCATCACCTCCCTTCTTAATCTAGCTTGCACTACTCTTTCCCATAACTTCATGCTGTAATTGATCGATTTTATCCATCTGTAGTTACTACTGCTCTGCACATCACCCTTATTCTTAAAAATCGGTACCAATACACTTCTTCTCCACTCCTCAAGCGTCCTCTCACTTTCCAAGATTGCAGTAAACAATCTGGTTAAAAACTCCACTTCCATCTCTCCTAAACACCTCCATGCTTCCACAGGTATGTCATCTGGACCAACAGCCTTCCCATGCTTCATCGTCTTCATAGCTGTTCTTACTTACTCCTTGTTAATCCGTTGCACTTCCTGGTTCACTATTTCCACGTCATCCAACCTTTTCTCTTAATTAATTTCTCAAAGTAGTCTTTCCATCTATTCAACACATTCTTGTCGATTGTATGTTTCCATCATTATCCTTTATCACCCTAACTGCTGCTCATCTTTTCTAGCTCTGTTCCTCTGCCTAGCTAACCAGTCCTTTTCTCCCTCCTTATTTTCCAACCTCTCATTCAACTCATTATAGGCCTGACATAAATTGTTTGCAACTAGTGCAGAATGCAGCTGCTAGAATCCTAACTAGGAAAAGAAAATCCGAGCACATCACCCCAGTTTTGATGTCACTACACTGGTAACCTGTGTCATTCAGAATTGACTTTAAAATACTGCTTATGGTTTACAATGCCTTAAATAATCTCGCTCCATCTTATATATCGGAATGTCTGACACCTTATATTCCAAATCGTAACCTTAGATCTTCAAATGAGTGTCTGCTTAGAATTCCAAGAGCTAAACTTAAAAGAAGTGGTGAGTCGGCCTTCTGCTCTTATGCACCTAAAATCTTGAATAGCCTGCCAATATAAATTTGCCAGGCTAATACAGTGGAGCACTTTAAAAAAACTGCTAAAAACACATTACTTTAACATGGCTTTCTCAAAACTTCATTTAAGTTTAATCCTGATGCTCTGTATATTCAATTAATTATCATAACTATTCATGGTGGCTCCAAAAGACATACTAACCCCTACTCTCTCTTCTGTTCTCTTCCTGGTTTTCTGTGGTGGCGACCTGCACCATAATCACCTAATCAAAACACCATGATGTTCCTACATTGATGGATTAAAGGCCAGAAGTCTACATGACCATCATCATCAAGTCCTTCCATGAGAACCCTAAAAACAATGAGGACGGATCATTTATATTAGGTAGAATGCCCAGAGGGGGCTGGGCGGTCTCATGGTCTGGAACCGCTCTAGATTTTATTTTTTCTCCAGCCGTCTAGAGTTTTTTTTTTTCTTTTTTCTGTCCTCAATGGCCTTTGGACCTTACTTTTATTCTATGTTAATGAGTTTTGTCTTATTTTAATTCTTACTTTGTCTTTTTTCTCTTTCTTCATCATGTAAAGCACTTTCAGATACATTATTTGTATGAAAATGTGCCATATAAATAAATGTTATCTTTAACCTTTGCCAATTCTCTCTTTACCTTGTGCCTTATCTCCTTGTACTCATATCTACTTTAATGATTTCTATGCTTATCCCAGTTCTTTTTCACCATCCTATTCCTCTGTATACTCTCCTGTACTTCCCCTTCCACCATTATGTTTTCTTGTCATCCATCCTCTATCCAGATGTCACACCAACCACCCTTCTACCTGTCCACATTTCCAGTTCTGCTGTAGTTGCCTAGCTATTTGATAACTCTTCACTGCCACCCAGTGCCTTTCTTACCTCCAGCCAGAACTCCACCTTACAGTTTTCCTTTTTCGGCTTCCACCATTTGATCTTGTCTCTGCCTTCATTCTCCTTCTCTTCATGATCACCAATGTCATCCTACAGACCACTAGGCTATGCTGCCTAACTATGCTTTCCCCTCCCTTCTTCTTAAAATACATATTTATAACACTCATGTCCATCCTTTTCACAAAGTCCACTATCATCTGACCTTCTGCATTTCTCGCTTTGACACCATATCTACCCATCACCTCCTCATTTCTTTTGTTCCCTTCACCAACATGTCCATTGAAATCCACTCTAATCGCTTCATGCTACTCACTCCAGAAATCTTCTTTCTCATCAATCACACACCTAACTTGCAAGGCATATGCACTAACAACATTCACCATCTCACCTTCAATTTCCAGGTTCATAATCATCTCTCTGTCTGACACTCTTTTCACCTCCAAAACACTCTTGACATACTGTTCCTGCAGGATAACCACTACCCCATTTCTCCTCCCACCCACACCAATTTGAACCCACCTCCGATACCTCTGGCCTTACTCCCCTTCCATCTAGTCTCTTAAACGCACAATATATAAACCTTCCTACTCACCATCATATCGGGCAAATCTCCCTTTACTTCCCTGTGTGGAGGGTGCTTTGAGTATTGAGAAAAGTGCTATACAAATGTAAAGAATTAATTCATTCATTCTTTTACCAGTTCCTACCCTCACTTCCACTCTCCTACCCTTCCTCCTCTCCTCATGCCTCCGGACACATCTGTTTGGGAATACAGTGAACTGCCTGCTCTACAATTTACCCTGTGACCTCTACCTTCTACACATCAGTGCTCAGTTTTGGTGTAATAGATAACATTATTCAGTTTGAAAGTTGAAAACTATACAGCCTTGCATAGGGATGACAGTGATGACTCCAGACAGATCACACTGTAAAGATTAACAATCATTCAAGGCCAGTTGTAAAGCTGTTGCCTTCATTGAGAAACAACTTATGTCAAAAATAAGCACACTTCTTAACAAGGGAAAATAAACCATTTGAATACCTTTTGCCCACTTACTGCTGTGAAATCCTGCCCAGTGAAAACTGTTCTTACTAGTAAAACATTAACCAAACACTTCTGTACATTTCTGGCTTCATCTGACTTTAACTTAAAATGCTAACCTATTTGAAAGGTTAATTGAAAAGGCTCTACAAACAAATTAAATACAGCAATAGATCACAGATAACATTCCCCACTAACCAAATAGAATTAATTATTAGGCCCAATTTGATTGTTTCAGTTTATTCCAAAGATTAGTCCTTTGATGAAAAGAATTACAGAGAACCCCATGTGCTTGTTAAACTGTATTACAAAAAATCCCTAGGTCATGATCTGTTACATTTATCATCATTTGTTTTGAAATTAAAAATGGTTCAAATGTAGATAAAATAAAAATGTAGTTTTATATATTTTACCAAAAAGAAAACTGTAATCATGGGTGTGAATTTCCCCTTGGGATTAATAAAGTATCTATCTATCTATTGTACAGTCATTTTACATTAAGCTTAAGCTTGTCCAAAAAATACTCATTGCAATTTTGTCTTTTCATTTATTTAGAAAAACTTTGATTTTTTTACATTTTTTGCATGCAACCCCAGAACAGTTGCTCAATTAATATGAATACTTTTGTGGGAAAACAATCTTGTAGAATATACAGTAATACAGTATGTCCCTCATCATTGCCTATAAAGAGAGAAAATAAAGAACCATCTTGTATAGGAAATATTTTACTTATTTTATGACATTACATATGAACGTGAAAGACTAAAGGCATGAGGTGCAAAAGTGTCAGATTTTAACACTAATAAGACTTTTAGATGAGGCTACTACGCTACCGTACTAGATATTTCTCACATTTTTTTAATTATGGTGTTTAACAAGTATTACCATTTATTTTTCTTTGCTAAATCTAAATCAAATCAAATCAAATCAAATCTAAATCTAAATCTAATCTAATCTAATATAATTCACTTTACCACCCAAAATTCAAGTGACAATATAAAAAACAAATGCATAAAATACAGAATAAAGTGTAAGGAAGGAACCTTTGAAAAGGCAGGATATACATGAATCGGAACATGGTAGTGCACTCTTAAAAATAAAGGTACCAAAATGGCTCTTCACAGCAGGGTCATAGAGGAACCACTTTTAATTCCAGAAAAAAAAAACGTATTTATTTCGGAACATAACAAGTGGATTCAAGACAAATTGATATAGATCAAAAAGCTAGGAATGCCAATGCAATGGTACTGTTTGCTAACCAGGGAGACTTCCTCCCTTCTGTCTCTGCTTCCAGGACAGTCTCCCATTTATGAACACCCCAACCTAGAAAAAAATCACACATTTGCAGGGAGAATGTCCACATGGAAAATGACCATGTCTGGGATTTTAACTCAGGATGCAGAATCTAAGTGAAAATGCTTTCCACTGCTTCACCATGCCCGTGATGAAGGTCAAACTATAAATATAAAAAAATGTTTAAAGTAATAATAAGCTGCATGGCAACAACTCTAGGGGAAATAGGGAATTAAGACCAAAGCTGTCTCACTTCCAGTTAAGACTATAAAATGACATCAAAAACTCAGAATCAGTGTCTCCATGATGGGACAGTTAACTTCGTAAGCTGGAATGTTAAAGGCCTGAATCACGAATTAAAGAGAAAGAAAGTACTCTCTCATCTAACAGGTCTAAATGCTAAAATAATATTTTTACAGGAAACCCACTTACTAAGCAAGGATCAGTTCCGGCTGAAAAAAGACTGGACTGGCCAAATGTTCCATTCTAGTTTTACGAAGAAAACTAGAGGTGTGGGAATTCTCATACGAAGAACTGTACCATTTGTAACATCAGATGTAGTATTGAATCCTGAAGGGAGATATGTATTGGTCATGGGAGACTTGTCTAACTGTAAAATGATTTTGATAAATGTTTATGCACCTAATGTTGATGATAAGGAATTTATACAAAATTTATTTGCATCCATTCCCAATCTGAACACTCATAAAGTTATAATGGCTGGGGACTTTAATTGTGTTCTAAATCCACTTTTAGATAGGACTTCCTCCACAGGGGAACGCATCTAACACCGCAAAGATAATTACAAAGTTTATAACTGATCACAACTTATCAGACCCCTGGAGGTTTTTAAACCCAAATTCAAGAACATATTCTTTCTACTCACCAGTACATCATTGCTACTCAAGGATTGATTACTTCTTTATAGACAATAACTTCTTGCCTAAGATTAAATCTTGTAAATACGATGCTATTGTTATTTCTGACCATGCACCTATGATCTTGGAGCTAAATTACTAAGCCCCATACACTCACCCCAGATGGCCTCAACCGCTTCTATTAGCTGACGAGAATTGTACTGAATTTATATCCAAACAAATCAATTCTTTCTAGAGACAAATACATCCCCGAGATCTCTGCAGGAATACTCTGGGAAACTCTTAAGGCCTTCTTAAGAGGACAGATTATCTCATATCTTTCCCACAGAAATAAATCCGAAGCCAAGAAAGTAGCAGAGATAAAAAGCGAAATTACTAAAATAGATGAAGAACATGCCAGACTACCAAGCAGACTCTACATAGAGGAGGCAGGCTCTACATTCAGAATTAAACCTCTTGACAACTAAAGAAACTGAACAACTAATTTACAAATCCAGACATCATTATTATGAACATGGAGAAAGCTAATAAGCTTTTAGCTCAACAAATTCACAAGCAAGAAGTGCAACGCAATCTCGTAATCACTAACACAACGGAGATAAAATCATGAACACAAAAATATAATGCACACTTTAGAGACTATAAATCCCTATATACTACTGAGTTTAAAGAAGACAATACACAATCTAATGCACTTCTGGATACATTACAGATACCACAAATAGACGCTTTTAGTGTGGAGGAACTTGATAAACCTCTGGCATTATCAGAATTACTAGATGCTATAAAGTCACTCCAAGGTGGAAAGCAGCAGGCCCTGATGGCTACCCTGCAGAGTTTTACAAGAAATTCTCCGCTCAGCTAGCTCCCTCCTATTAGCAACATTTACAGAAGCCAGAGATAACCAATCTCTTCCACAAACCTTTCGCCAAGCACTAATCACTGTCTTTCCAAAACAAAATAAGGACTTATTACAATGTGCATCATACAGACCAATTTCACTTCTGAATAACGACGTTAAAATACTCTCTAAAATCATAGCTAGAAGGATGGAGAAAGTGCTCCCCTGTAATATCACAAGACCAAACTGGATTTATTAGGGGCCGACACTTATCTTCAAATCTTCGACCCTGTTTAATGTAATATACTCACCAACTAAATCAAACACCCCAGAAATATTATTATCATTGGATGCAGAAAAAGCATTCGACATGATTGAATGGAAATACCTTTTACTACATTGGAGAAGTTTGGGTTTGGCCCGAACATTTGTGCATGGATTAAATTACTGTATACTAACCCAGAAGCTTCAGTTTGCATCAACAACATTTGCTCAGACTACTTTAAACTAGAACGTGGCACTAGACAAGGATGCCCTTGTCACCGCTGCTGTTTGCATTGCCATTGAACCACTGGCAATACATTGTCGAAATACTGATCAGATAAAGGGGATTAGCAGAGAAGGACTGGAACAGAAAATCTCATTATATGCAGATGATATGGTACTGTATATATCGGACCCAGAAAATTCTGTGCCTGCAGTCTTAGCAGCACTCACAGAATTTCAAAAGATCTCTGGTCTCAGAATTAATCTGAATAAAAGTGTACTCTTTCCAGTGAATTCTCAAGCATATAATATTAGATTAGACACCCTACCTTTTATCATTGCAGAACAGTTTAAATACCTAGGGGTAAACATCACAAGTAAACATAAAGCTCTTATCAACAAAATTTGCGTCTGCATGGAAAAAATGAAACAAGACTTGCATAGATGGTCAACCCTTCATCTCACACTAGCTGGAAGAATTAACACTGTTAAGATGAATATTCTTCCTAAGCTCCTTTTTATTTCAAAACATCCAATATACATTAATAAATCATTCTTTAAGCAATTAGATTCAACAATAACCTCATTTATTTGAAATTCAAAACATCCACGCATCAAAAGAGCGACCCTACAAAGACAAAAGGCAGAAGGTAGCATGGCTCTACCTAACTTCCAGTTTTATTACTGGGCAGCAAATATACAGGCGATAAGAACCTGGACACAAATAGAAGAACATACACAGGCATGGACCGCAATAGAAGTAAAATCCTGCAGTACTTCTTTGTATTCCTTGCTCTGTGCTCCAATAAACACACACTATCGGCAATACACTAATAACCCAATTGTGCTCCACTCACTTAGAATCTGGAACCAATGTAGAAAGCATTTTAAGATGGAGAAGCTTCTATCTGTGGCAACTCTGCAAGAGAACCACCTCTTTCAACCTTCACAAACATATGCAGTTTTTAATATCTGGAAAAATTTGGAATTAACTTGCTTAGAGATCTTTATATAGACAACGTCTTTGCATCCTATGAACAATTACATTTCAAATTTAGCATTCCAGCTACACATTTCTTTCACTATCTTAAAATCAGGAACTTTGTTAAACAGAACCTTCCAGATTTACCTCATCTTGCACCCTCATCCATGCTGGAAAAAATATTGCTCAATCTCAAGGACTTCGACTCCATTTCTACAATATTTAAAATCATTTTACAATCCCTCCCTTTCAAAGATCCACAGAACAGCTGTGTTTGGGGTTCTTCCAGAGGGGCTTAAAGTGGAGAAAGACAAACAAATTGTGATTGCATTCACTACACTTTTGGCATGCAGACTTATTCTGATAAACTGGAAGAACCCAAACTCTCCTCTTTTAAGTCAGTGGGAAACCGATGTGTTATATTATTTGAAATTGGAAAAAATAAAATACTCAGTTAGAGGATCCGTACTGACTTTTTTCAAAACATGGCAGGATCTAATCAGTAATATTTTAAAATAAGTTCATAAAGCACAGAGAATTTATTAATTTAAGTATGTTTACAAGCCTTAAATTTAACGCTGTTTGGCTTGCTCTCTCTCTCAGGGGTGGGAATCAATCTGTTCTTAACTCAATTTTTCTTTTTGTAAAAACTTGATTGCTTTGTATGGATTGTAATAAAATTAATAAAAAAAAATGTTTAAAGAGGATTCCAACCCAGAATTTAGATGCAAAATGATGATTCATACTTGTGAATTAGTATTTTTTTATATTTCACACAATGATAGTGGTGAACCTTGGTACCCTAGTTTATAGACTTGGGTAGCATCTTTGCTGATTTCATATGTTCTTTCCTAACTTAGAGAAATTTGGATTTTGTGCCTTAGTATAAAAATGTGCTGTTACATCAAGGTTTGTCATGTTTTCTTGGTATGTGTCCTACAATAGACTGACACTCTGTATACTTTTGAAACAAGATTGTTATCGCAATAAACATTAAGATCAAAAAGCAATAGAAGTCGAAAGACTTAATCCCTACATTTTAAAGGCAGTACATTTTTCTTTTAATTTTCTTTTCCATCTCTTCTCTTTTTCACTAAAAACAGACTATAAAGCATAGACAAATAGTTGTTAATTGACAGACAATAGGTATTCTTTTGTTCAGAAAGAAAATACATCAATAATTTACCACAATGTAAATAATAACTAACATCACTGATGTGCCTTTGTCAGCTAATTTAGATAAAGGGAAGTGTCTGAAACAAAAATAGCTCTTGGGAGGTTTTAACACTAAGACTCCACTTGTCTTATGTTACAATGCATATGTCAGGCTCTATTTCCCTGGTTTATAGAAGTCATCAGGGAAATCTCAATGAGTTGTCCTTAAAAATAGTCCCTGAGATATATTTATAGTGAAGTGTAGGAGTGGAATTTGTGTCTTTTGGGCTAAATAATGTCAAGGACTTGTGCTTTTCATTCTCAGGTGAACATACATCAGTGCTAATGCTCTTGAAATAGTATCCACACACTTCCACCAAGTTAATAAACCATCCAATACTGCATGGCATGTGACATCAGATCACAGAGTCTATAAGAAGGGCTTTGAAATAGCCGAGCATGTAATCTGTGGACTAGCTTGTTGGACAAAAGCGAAGACCTTCTTAGCTTCCGCAAGGGTACAGTATCTGATGTTGAAACACCAGAAAAACCCAATGATCCCGGGTTATATTGCTGATAATGTAAATAAGCACATCAAAAGATGAATGATTTTAGCATACTTACTAGCAATATTTTTCATTCACTAAGGGCTCTATTAGTGCTCCATTGTTGGCAGGACACTGAATTCTTAATCTGGTACTGTGGGATACCAATATGTTAAGCAAACTAATCACTTCATCACTTAATCATATATGGATATGCAATCTGCAAGTGAAAATCATTTCACCACACATTTTATGAAAAGTATCTTTCTAAACAGCAGCTTTTGTGATACAAATGCATTTCTGTGTGGAAAAGCAGAAGCCATGAACTCACTTGCTGTAGCTGTACTCACTTTGAGTGCAGCAAAACCTTTGTTTTATTATTTTGGATCATTTAATGTTTTTTTTTTTTTTGTAAAATAAATTCAGAGAACTAGGGTGGCACGGTGGTGCAGTGGTAGCGCTGCTGCCTCGCAGTAAAGAGACCTGGGTTCACTTCCCAGGTCATCCCCGTGTGGAGTTTGCATGTTCTCCCAGTGTCTGCATGGGGTTGCTCCGGTTTCCTCCCACAGTCCAAAGACATTCAGGTTAGGTGTATTGGAATTCCTAAATTGTGCTTGGTGTGTGTGTACTGCTTTGGGCTGGCAGCCTGCCTGGGGTTTGTTTCTGCCTTAAGCCCTGTGTTGGCTGGGATTGGCTCCAGCAGACCCCTCGTGGCCCTGTGTTAGGATATAGTGGGTTGGACAATGACTGACTGACTGAAATACAGAGAACTCTACTTAGTTAAGAGCACATATGGCAGAAGCAGATTATTTTGAGGGTAAGGCATGCTAAAAAAAAAAACAACAATGAACTGGCATTTGGCCATGCTTTCTTGCAAACTCGGCAGTGGGCACTGAGAGATTTATATCACCGTAACATTTTTTAAATTTATTTTTAAGGATCCCCACCCCCACAATTTTAATTTTGAGACTTTCAGGTGGTTTAAAGGCTGAAACCACCCATTTCTCACACTATGGTTTTAGCCACTTAAGGCACAAGAGAAAATATTGTCGTTTGTATACAGTATATTTATTAATGAGCACCATCACAAAGCATTTCACCAAAAATCTAGTGCTGTTTTATGAAAAAAAAAAACTTTTGTATTTTAGCTCAGTAGAAGAAGGTAATCACGGAAAAAGTCAAAGTTATAATACAGTATGTTTAAGACAAAATGAGATAATCTGAAAAGGAACGAAGGGTGGTGTGGGAGGAGCAGTGCGTGTCAGAAAATAAGCAGACATGAAAATATTTGGTGTGTAAACTAGTAGGAATCCTTTTGTAAATGTCCTTGAAAGACTGCTGTAAAGAAAAGCTGTGTCTTTAATGAAAATATCCTAGTCCATTTTCTTTTTTATTTCCATGTTTAAAAATATTTTTTTTCAGGAGGAGAATGTGGCCAATAATGCATAATCTTTTATGGCTAAGAGTAGACGTGTTCAGGTTACCTGCTAGTGCCAGGAACTTAAAGCAGTTGTTAATGAAAATATTATTTACCACTGTGATTGCACAACTCCCTGTATGTATCCGGGTTTTACATAAAATAATAACATTAATTGTTCTTTTCTTAGCACACTTGTTGTAGTTCTATCCAATTTTCCGGTCCAGTGTTGTGTTGCATGGTCATTAACAATGTGATGAAATCCATTTAACCTTGTATTTTTTTTTTCTTTCTGCGCAGTCTGCCTTTGCTCGCGTGTTTTGCTTGCTGGAGGCTTCTAGTCTAGTGCCACTCCCACAACTGCCCTCTCATGGCTCCATGTTATTGATGAAAACAGGCTTCTTTAAACTGTAATCTTGAGCTTTACTTCTACTGCACTGATGACATCATTTGTCTTGAGCATGTTTATTTTTATTCATGAAGAATACAGTAAAAGAACATTAAACACAACACAAATTTCAATACTGTATGGTCACATTATAATAATGAGGAATGGAAGTTTTTCAATGTAGGTGATTCTATTTTTTTCCAAGACATAGGATGCTTATATGTAAATGCTACAGTATTTATAATTTTAATTTCTAATATTTCTCATCTCTAATTTGAGCCAGTGATATGAGAAAGAAGACCACAGAGCTAATAATAGTCTGTGTCTGGCATGGCTAGAGTCCACAGTCATATAAATGGCTTTATTTCAATGGCATCCTACTAACTATTTTAAACAAAAGCGACAACATTTATTTCTATTACACATTTTCATACACTGGATGTACTTTAAAGTACTTCACAAAATGTCAAAGAAATAGTTAAAAACAAAGAAAAGCAAATTTAAAATTAGATAAGAATAATAATGAATAAATAAAACACATGAAATAAATAATACACACATAACATAGATATATAATTAGAGCATATAAGAGTCCTTATATATAGATTGGTTTTTAAGTCTCTAAAGATGAGTCTGATGATAAAGTCAGATGTCTGAGGACGACAGAAAAAAATTCCACCAGATAAGCTGAAGAAAAAAAATTAAATCTTTACAGTTTCCAAAGCCAAAAGACTGCTGAGCCTCCACTGAACATTTTATCTAACATAAATGTTCTCAAATATTGCAAGTAACTTAAGCATTCTTATTGTTTTTTAGGTTTTGTTCAGAGGATTCAACACAGTGGGTTTTGCAGGAAGTTGGGCTGTCCGCATTCATTTAGACATCACAGGTGGCTGCAAAGTGTTTTGATCAGGTGCCACCACAGAAGAAACAGAAAATAATAGAGAAAAGTAGAGATTAATAATGTTTACAAAATTTTTGAAGAATAAGATTTTAATAGAATTAAAAAGTAGAAATTAGAAAAAGTGAAATTAGGTTTTTATGAGTTTTTTTAAAATGGTCTATGGTGTTAGTCTGGCGTATCTCAGCTCTTGGAATAATATGCAAGCCTCAGATCTTAGGTTACAAATTGAAATGTAGGAGGGCTGGCACTCCAAAATATAGTTGGTAGCAAGATTATTAAAGGCTTCATATATATATTCATTTATAATACGCTACTGTGGCTGTTCGTTTGTCTGTCCAGGATTTTAAATCAACTGTAGCTCGCAAAGGGCGGCACGGTGGCGCAGTGGTAGCGCTGCTGCCTCGCAGTTAGGAGACCTGGGTTCGCTTCCCGGGTCCTCCCTGCATGGAGTTTGCATGTTCTCCCCGTGTCTGCGTGGGTTTCCTCTGGTTTCCTCCCACAATTCAAAGACATGCTGGTTAGTTGGATTGGTGATTCTAAATTGGCCCTAGTGTGTGCTTGGTGTGGGAGTGTGTGTGTGTGTATGCACGCCCTGCAGTGGGTTGGCACCCTGCCCAGGATTGGTTCCTGCCTTGTGCCCTGTGTTGGCTGGGATTGGCTCCAGCAGACCCCCGTGACCCTGTATTCGGATTCAGCGGGTTAGAAAATGGATGGATGGATGTAGCTCGCAAAACCATTTGACCTATTGACCTGAAATGTCGAACAGATATACTACATGATGTCTACTATCCACTTTCAGGGTGATGATTAACCTCCAAGGTTATTCATCTTTTTATTTCTATGTTATTTTATTTTAGAATCAAGTCTTAGCAGAGGCCAGCAGGGCAGCCGTAGAGCACATGCATATGGGTGCCATTCTCATCCCTACCACCTTCATCGTCACTTCCCTACCTCTTCATATCTTAAATCATTCTTGAGGCAGAAGTAATTGCAACACAAACACTGATATAAGCAGTTTTAGCACATCAACCTTTGAGCAAACAAATGCTAAACATACAGAGAAAGAGTCTGAAAACTATGAATGCTCAGGTCAAGTGTATTCAGTGCACATTATCGTGCATTGCGCCATTACTGGTATATACAGTTTATAGTATATTATTTAAGCATCTGGTTTCCTCCCACAGTCCAAAGACATGCAGGTTAGGTGTATTGGCGATCCTAAATTGTCCCTAGTGTGTGCTTGGTGTGTGAGTGTGTGTGTGTGCACGCCCTGCAGTGGGCTGGCACCCTGCCTGGGGTTTGTTTCCTGCCTTGCGCCCTGTGTTGGCTGGGATTGGCTCCAGCAGACCCCCGTGACTCTGTAGTTAAGATATAGTGGGTTGGATAATAGATGGATATTATTTAAGTAGGGGCTCAACTACTGCATTTTTAGACAATCTGGGATGAGCTAACTATGTCATATACATTTAGCAATTCATCAGAGACATCTTTAAAAAGCCTGTTGGGACTGGGTCATAGACAGAAGTGGGACGTTTTAGCGGAGTAATTATTGTACAGAGTTCAGGTAAACCTATTTCAGTGGATGAATTTAATTCACAAAAAACAGCGTGCATGAAGGATGAAATTAATAAATGTTTCCATCAATATCACTCTAATCTCTTTGATTGCAGTAGTAGTTCATTCCTTGATGCTATCAATTAATTTCTTAAGGATCTGCCCCTTTCAGGGTTCATTAAGGAAGAAGCCCTCATTTTGGAAGCATCTCTGACATTAGCATAACTTAAAGAGGCTCTGAAAGCCACGAGCTTTGGGAAGTTTCCTGGGGCCTCATGTATAAACTGTGCATACGCACAAAAATGTTGCATATGCCTGTTTCCACACTCACTTCAAGATGTATAAAAAGTAAACTTGGCATAAAGTCACGCACATTTTCACGCTAGGGTTCCCCTTTGTGTACTGCCGGCACCCAGCATCAAAGCAGTGCTGCTATTTCTGTTAACTACTTTTCTTTTTTAGATTCACATCTATGATGCAAGTTTTATCAAATACATTAATTGCATATCATTTACAAATTTAATTCACTTGATTGTAATAATTCTGTAACAATATAATGTTGCACGAAATGGCCAAAGTATTCCAACTACTATAGCTTTAGTATTGTTACAAGCCATCACAAATGGAAGAATTAGAAAAGAAAGCATGATAATGACAACTGGCTTCTAAGTTGATTTTGATTTCCAACAGCTATTCTCTTGCAGCTGTGTGCTGAACTGATGCCAGCTTTACAAAGGCAGACTTTAAGGAATTGTGCTCTACCTGCTCCTTTGTAAGTTCTGTCCACTCTTGGGTTTTTAGCCACAGGAGCTTTTCAATGTGAAGTTGTGGATGATCGGGTATTTCTCATTAATCACTGAATCACGCCATGCCAGCTATATAGAATGGTATTATCCACTTGTCATCCAGATAGATTAGATTTCCTTACACTGGGGTTGAACTGGAAAACATAAAACCGCAATTTGCAGCAACGTCCAGTTATCCAAATGTAATCATGCACACACATTGCTATTCCAATGGCGTCAGACAAGTTACATGAGCCAGGAATGAGTCACCAAAAGAATGAAATGGCATTACATCATATATAGCTGGAGAACCTATAAAAACGGGAGCTCTGCAAAGTTGTATGTGCTTTTTCCAACTAGTGCAGCAAAAGGCAAGCAATCCTTTTAATGATAGCAAGTCACCTTAAAGTAAAGAGCAGAGGCTCAATCCATTGTGGTGCTCTGTGCCGACACTACACTATAAAGGCACTTTCAGAGAATTAATTCACTTTTGTGAACATAAAGCATTTACACTCCATTAATGTGCTGCTCTATACTGCACAGAAAGTGTTTCGAATTGTGCAAGAATGCAGCATGCTGCATAACGTGGGACACGATTGTGGCTTGCCTGTACCTGAAGAAATACACTATGACGCACCTGACCCTGACCCACCAATGATCAGGCAAATCGGAAAGCATTACTGCTTCGCTTGAAAGTAACTAACAAAATGTAAAAACAGGTAATCAGATGCAGCATTTATTTTTTAACCAGTTCATTTAATTTGTGGTCAATATGACATGGTATAGCCCTTATATTCTTTAGTTCATTGGCCACGTCTTTTACAGCATCCACTGTTGTATATTGTGACTCTAGAACAGCCTCCATCAGCATACAGCCAGATGTTCTCTGAGCGGTTTCTGAGTCAGAGGTGTATGTGCAGCCAGCACCCAAAGACGGGCTTGACACAGCAGCATCATTATATCAACGGCATGGGGGTCATCTTTTGTAATAATGTCTGGAACAGAATAAACAGACAGTGGGCTGTGACTTGCCTTTTCATGTCGACTGTGATATCTGACCACTTCCTTTTTATTTCGGGCACTGTTCAACTTTCTGAACTTGAACTTGTCTCCTCCAGACTTTTGTTATTTGTACCAATGTGTAAGTCAACAAATAGTACATTTTCCTTACCTCGACTTCACATTCGCAGAATTTTTTTTTTGTTTCACGTGCCTTTTCCATTGTCTTTTAACAGAACACTGAACAGAAGGGGCTATTTATATTCTTTTGCATATTAAAATATGCAAAATTCTTGGAGGAGTCAGGGTGGGGCTGTAGGTGTGTGCAGTTGTGTTAAATTTCACGTTCATTGGAATTTGTAAAGGGGAAGGGTGTGAAACTTGACTTATGCACAGATTTATGCATCTGGATTTTTTTGGTTGTCCTCTTTTGTCCATTTGTCATGCTTTAGTGTCAATTCCACATATGGTGTTATACATGAGGCTCCTGGTCTGGATGGTTTGAGCCCCATAATCTTGCTGTCATTTTTTGAAGTAGCTGTCAGACCATTTGTCAGGTTCCAAATGCTTGAATTGGTTATCTTCACCTGAAATTTCATCCATCCATCCATTTTCCAACCCGCTGAATCTGAACACGGGGTCACCTGGGTCTGCTGGAGCCAATCCCAGCCAACACAGGGCACAAGGCAGGAACCAATCCCGGGCAGGGTGCCAACCCACCACAGGACACCTGAAATTTGAACATTTATAAAAAATATGGCTTTAATCACTCTTCTCCCAAAACAGAGTAAAACTCCACTGATTGTTCAATCTACTGATTGATGTCCCTGATGAATTCCATTGCCAAACTATTTTCAAAGGTCCTTACATGCCCACTGCACTGAATAATTAAAAAAATAACACATTCTGGCCAGACCAGTTTTATGAAGTCCCAACTTGCAGGTGATAATTTCTGCCATTTACCCAATGCCAAGCATACGGCTCCCTCTCTGTCTTACATCTCAGCTTTTTTTGGATGAGGATAAATAAATTAGTCATTTCCCTAGAGGGTGTTGGAAGTAATGTACTTTAACCCCTCCTTTATAAACATAATGAAAACTCTGTACTCTTTCCCTTTCTCATTCCTAATTACCGATTTGAAAATTCCCCTCCGTTTACATTATACCAAAGGTGCCAGTCACGGATTCCATTGTCTTTGCTTCTCTTCAACCTCTCTTGAAACCCTGGTAGCTGCTTTTTGCTTCTCCCTAAACATGTTCCCAGTTTATATTAATAAATCCTTCAAAATGTATCCTTGTATTAGATACAAGTGGGTTCTCCATGATTGACACGAGCCTGCTCAGCGCCCGTCGCTCTGCCACAAATGTCAAACTGTCCAGCTCCGTGCCTACAATAGAGCCTGCCTTCCTCACCAGTTTGTCCAGGCGTGAGGCGTCCCTCTTCTTTATTACAATAAAGAGAATTACAATGTCATTCTACTGTCTCATCTCAGACAATGGGCTACACAAAGTGTATTAACACACTGTTGGTTTGTTTAGTGTGACTGGTTCATAGGATATAAGGGGGCAAGAATAATGAGACTGTGGTGAACAATTTAGCAAGGACATCAGGGAACAACCTACTCTTTCTGTAGGATACCCAAGGACCTTTTTTGACCACAGAATGCCAGGACCTTGGTTTCTCATCTCATTTGAAAGACACCACTATTTTAAAAGCACAGTGATCCTGTCACTGCAGTGAGGCATTGGGATTTACAAACAGATCACAGTGTTAGCACCCCCTGTTTGTATCACCAGCACCTCTTCCAGCAGCAACAAAAGCTTTTCCTAAATGGTCTCCCATTTAAATACTGGCCAGGCCCAAACATGTTTAGTTTCAGGTGGATTACCTTTTCTGATGTTCAGGTGCTATGGCTGCTGGGTGTAAACAGAATGAAACACTTATAGTATTGAAGTACCTTAAATCCCAAAGTCTCACTTTCAGGTGGGCAATATCAGTGCTCTTCTGGCAGATGGGGTACTTATAAGTAACACTGATTTAGCCTGGTACAAAGTTTGAAACACGTGTCTGAAGCTCTGAAAGGTTTGTCTTTATGTGTAGTGTGTTTTTTCTACCTCAGTGCACAATGAACTATTGTGTTACTAGAGCTCAAAATTCTACCTGGAAGGTCAACCATGCAGTACTCCTTATTTGGCTGCCGAGTTCAAAATACAAGACTAATTGCAAGGTATAGGGGTATCTACCACAATCTTCAAAGGTGCTTTCAACTGTTCAGAAAAAAAGAAAACATAGATATGAAAAGAAAAACATTTAGAAAGATAGATAAAGAACATATAGTTGACAGGCGAGAGTTGGCCTAATCAGTGCAAGTACTAATTTTACAGTCGCATTGAAACGATAGGGATTAGCTTCACTTCAAACGTTTAGTTTGCATATTAGATTTAAAAAGGGTTATCTATGTGCACCTCAAAATCTCTTTAGTAAACAAAAAAAAAAGACAATGTAACAGTCAGAGTAAATACACACCTTCCATTCAGTGGTCGCCGTGGACTCAGGACAGAAGTACTACTTCCACCGGTGATAGGTAGACGGCAGGCAAGCGGTTAATTAGGAGAGGAAGTGTGAGAATGCAAACTTTAGAGGAATTTGGTGTGCCCGCGGTCACGTGACGCATATGCTGCGCGTTCGGGCAGACTTGTCGATGAGCTCGCCAGGCACACGCAGGTGTGTCGCCGCTGTCAGAAAGGCGGACGTCACGTTACCTGGCGCTGCAGGTGCGCGCTCACCCTCGTCACTGTCCTTCAGTCAGTGTGTTCTACAGGATTTACAAAGACAGAAAAAAAAACAACTTTAATAAAAGTGAGAAAGCTCCTCAATGGAAAAGGCTGCGGCTGTTGAAAGGGTGAAGGAAACTCGAAGGAACTACCGCGGGTGCCCCTTGGTATAAAGCATCAGGTAAGCTATGCTGCGTTTTCACTCATGTTTCTGAAGTAGCGCAAAGTCGCTGGGCTTAGTTTTTTTTTAAATTAATTTATGTATTTATCCATTTACATATTACACCCATAAACAAGCTACTCCGTACCTTACGAATTTTCCACGCTGTAGTCTAATGCAATCTGTACATCCAGCCGCACCCAAAATGATGAAGAGCTTCGCAGCTGGCAGGGTTTCACACCTCGAGAAGGTGAGGTAGTGACCTCACACCTGGCGTTCTCTTACCACGGTAGTGGCCTCGAGTTGACAACTGCTGCTGGAATACAGTAAACGTGGAAACACATCAGCTTCATGCTCTCTGTAGTCCAGGGCTAAGGGTTAAGGTTGAAGCATTCTCGACAGTGTTCATTATTTATTAAACTGGGGATTCTGTTTGACAGGCATGTAACAGCCTTAGATTTCTTAATGCTTTGTAATCATTTCTCTATTGTTTTTTTGTGGTTCATTTGAACGTATTTTATTAATATTCATTTTAATCCAGCCTATTTTAAAAGTCAGTACAGAATGTTGTTCATTTTTATTACCATTATATCTTTATATAATTTTATATCCACATTTTTCTGGCTCAATACCTGACTCGGTATAATGAGCTAATTTTTCAGATCACAAAGTTGCATTTTTGCAGTGTGCAAGTAACACTTTAAACTGGAAATGAAAGGGCCAATTTCATTTTTGTCCATTGTCTAATTTTACTGTATCTTTAATTACTCAGAAGCACCAGTGCAAACTTCAATGTTTATGGAGTTTTAAGCAGCAAAATAAATTCCTAACTCCTTAATCCCTCCAGCTACACATTTTGTGTCTGCGAATAACTAAATCTTTTAAACGTCTAGACTATACCTATAAGCTTGCTTTGGTTTACATTTTAATGATGAATAACACTTTTCCAAGCAACACAGTTTTTAAACAAAATTTGATACTGTACATAACTACATTTAGTATAATTACTGTTGTCGGTGCTCAGAAAGTAAAGTAAAAATGGCAGGGAAAACTACTTACTGTATTTTGCAGGAATTGTTTTCTTTTGGAATTTCTAAAATCCATTCTTCCATTATTGTGCCCTCCTAGTTAAGTTCAAGGTCACAAGCTACATGTTATTCCCAAGTACAAGGCAGAAACCAGACCTGACAAATGTTACCTTGTAGCTGAAATAAAATATATACATAACAGATAATATTTGTTTTTACTTTAGTAAAAATTTGTAAATTGTATTCTCCAGTTTAATAATACTATTTCTGAAAGCTATGTTTTCAGTTTTAGTAATTTTATGTGTTTAGTAGATGTCCGTGTAATCATGTTTGTTAGGCTCAACAGAGGTTGGCTGGAAAAATAAACAAGTACTTTATGTAGGTGGCATTTAAGCAGGGTGAAGGTGTGGGCCAGCACTTTCCTTTAGAAGTGAAGGAAGTTTTTGCTCCACATATGCTGATGTCATTGTGTTTTGAACAAAACCTGTCTGTCTGTGCCATTAGCAGTTTAAAGAGATTAGAAGGGACGACATGTGCATAGTGAGCAATGACATCTTTATTTGTTGATATAATATTGGCAGGAGATAAAGAAAGGGCGTGAATGTGTTAATATATACTCATGACCCTACATTTTTTTGTGATGCAAATTATTTTAGAAACAATTACTTTAATGTAATTGCCTACTATGTAACAAACTGGATCTGAAATTCATACATCAGTAGTCTTACGGGGTAAGACTGCCAAAATTGTTGCCTGTGACCTCAAACCAAAGGATTACCTTTCTGTATTTTAGGATTATCATGCTCAAGTTTCGTTGCCTGTTGGGATAGTCATAAGTTGTAAGCTATATAACAAGTAGAGCAAGTGAGAAAAATGTGATTTATGCTTTAAGCTGTACTGAAATACTGTATTTTCTATTTTTACTCTTTTACTTTTAAGTACAGTACATATATAAAGTTACTTTGCTTGTGAAAAAAAATAAGCACATTATTTCCGGGTAGACACTATAAAACAAAAAAAAAAAACAATCAGGATTTAAACTGCTGCCCTGATCACAAGAGTAGAAAAGTTACATTTGTAGTTTATGAAACATAGTCTATGTTGGAAATTTCAAGCACCAATAGAAAGTGAAGCAGAGGATGTAAACTGCATTGAGACTGATGCAAAGTTTTTGTTTGTAACCAATGGGTTAGAGATAATTGAATACATGACTTAGGCATTGGTAACTGAATGTTTTACAAGCATTGGTAATTGCATTATCTACTGTATCTATATATATAAAATTCTTTTCGTGTTTGAAACGGAAATTACGTATGACCACGCAAAACGGAAATTACGTATGACCACAGAACATATTATAATACAGGAACTAATCGCTTCGTTTGTGGATGCCATTTTTATATTGTCTTTACGAATTGTTATTATTTGTGTGAGAGTTATTTTACTGATATTGAAAAGAAGTACACACAAACATGCCGATCTATCCCATAGAAGTGCTCCCCGCTTCACCCTCTCCCAGCCCTCCTCTCTGGACTCCAGCGTTGAGCTGTCTGCCGCCAGGCGCGTTCTGACAGAGAAGATTTATTTATTTGTCCACATGACTGTCGCGGAAACTGCCACATTATAACTTTTTTTTATTTGGCAGTACTTGATAGTAGAAGAGATGAGGAAAACAGCTTTGCGTCTTTCTACTTTTTAACTGCGCCGAGTTGTAAACAATGTGAAAGCGACACCGTCTTCAGCGGCGAGGGGTTGTAAGAACAAAGTGGACACTCAGAGGCACGGAATGTCGGGCTGTTCTGCCGGGTTGAGAGCTTCGCAGTTTCGGGCGGCGTCCTCTCTTCTCACACTGTTTGTGACACTTCGAGTGACCCGTCAACTCCTGGGAGAGTGGAAATCTTTGTGAATGAGCGTGATCGTCGCCATCGAAGCAAAATTCTCTTTGTAAATTGCGCTGCACGACTGCTTACTGTCCCTTAAGGTGATTTCATGCCACTAAAACCCCGCAACATTCAAGGTTGTTTTTGTGATCAATTCTTTTAAGAAGATGGAGGGTTTACATCTAAGAAGATGTACCGACCTCTTCATTATTAAGTTTTGGACTTGGGAATTGTTTGGACCTTCTGCCCATTAAGCACGGAAGGGCAGCGTCCACATTTCTCAGAATAATTTTTCTCTTAAATCACAGGTACGTAGTGCAAGGTTGTCAGCCAGAAATTTGTAGGATCGCATAGAAAATGTAATTTCTATACCACAGCGGTCGTATAGCGCTTTTCACAAGGGATCTGCTACTGAGAGATGATTCAAATACATTTAAGCTGCTATTAGTGCTACTTACCTGTTGTGTTATAGTGCCTTTAAAATGTACTTTACCTGAAAGCAGTCCAGTACTGCTCAATGTACCTTTACTTCTTACATGTTAATGTTTTACTGTTTAATAATTTATATACTACATTTTATTTTTTTTCCCTTGCACTCACTGAGCAAAGCCACTGGGTAATCAGCTAGTTTTTAAATAAAAAAGAAAAAGTAGATGATTCTAAAATAGCTATCATATCCTGACTTGGTCGACACTTACTGTTTAACAATTGTTGTTTGGCATTTGGCATCTTGACATTTTCAGAAGCAAACCATCTGGAGTCAACTGAGAACCAAATGGAGTTCAGTATGGCACATACTTCCTGCCTTCGGATGGTGGTTCACTTCCTGCTTCTTACTCACTATGTGACCTGATGTGGTTCATGTGAGCAGCTTGTGTGCTATTTGTAAAAAAAATATAGCAAACAATTATTGCAAACTCAGTCCATTGAATTTTTGAATAGCAAAATTTGCCAAACTGCTTTTTGCAGTGAACATGCTGCTTGCCAGTGATTTTGGTCACTGAATCCTTTCCTGGAAATTCACCATGCAGACAACTTAGATTTCCAGCTCAAAAAAAAAATCACAGTATTTTCATTTTAGGCGTACATTAGCAGACCATAAAGAGAATATTATAAAAATATTTTATTGTTCTTCATAGATTAGTTGTGTGTTATATCTTTACTGTTGGATTAAATATGTTATGCTCCACAAAATATATTGTAGATCAGTTACTGACAGAGAAGCTCATCTGGGTAGCAGTACCCTTAATGACTAGCAGAAGACACTGCTCTCACTCAGGTGGTCTTTAGAGACAATGGAGGTCATAATATAAGACCTGTTATGGAGTTTGAGGTTCCCCAGTCCTCTTTGGGGTGATGTAGTGGGGCTAGCATGCAGGAATCTCTGGTGCTGCAAGGGAGAGTCCTACCGATCTGACACCAAAGTTTGATATCAACCAGGACCTGAGAAGTGCTTACAGTAGAGTACCTGTAAGGTGCAAGGGGCACAGCATGAAGAGGCTTTTCTCATTTGATTTGAGAGAGTAGAGTTGGGAGGCAGCTGGTGACAAGAGCCCAGCTGGACAGAGGGAGAAAGGAGATTCAAGTAATGAAAGCTGAGCTGGGGAAACATGTAACAGAGTTACAGATTGCTTAGTTAAGTCCTGGGTGCAGAAGTGTTTATTATATTCTGTTTTGGTTGTATTTTATCCTTGCGATGTATCACTTATTGAGATTTTTCTGTTAAGCGTTTGTTTTGTTAAATTGTATTGTACTCTTGGATTGGTGTTTGGGGTTGCTAGACATCTGCTACAGGCCACAGTATACAACACTGATCCATTATGTCACAAGTGCTGCCGGTACTCTGATGCTCACTGAAGTGCTGGTATGATGTTTACATAACGATCTTCGAGTCTCAGTGGCTGGAGCCCTTTGCCTGCTCACCAGTCACAAGTCCATATAAGAAGATGGGCTGAATGCATACACAATTGGCCAATTGTTACAGCCACAGTCAAAACAAACCTTAAAGGAGCATGAACCCTCCCCTGCCAGAGTCAGAAAACACACAAGACTCTGTTAAATAATAATAATGAAAGATTTATTACTATTTAAGTTCTGTTTTCTTAATTGGAGAAAAAAGTGTAAAGCGTCTGCACAGATAGATCTACAACAAAGACTTGCCAGCTAGAAAGAGCCAGTCTCATGCCACTGCTTCATGATATGTCCAGTCAGTGCCATGAAGCTTTAAATTCTGTAAGTTCAGTTATAAATATATATATATATATATTGTGGAGGATGGCCGGCCGTTTATCCCGGCCAATACCCCCAAGCCGCCAGGTGGAGCCCTCCTTGCAGCATGGAGGTCCCCAGAAGACCAGCAGGGCATCATGGACAATGTGGTTTTTATGCACAGCCCTGCTGGATGCCATGGGGGCCACAAGAGGAAGCTGCAGGGAGGACCGAGGATTTCTTTGTGCCCTATGACCCGGAAGTTCGTCATAGGAAGAGCGACGGGCTTCCGTGTTGAAGAGAAGAGCTTTTACCTGACCCGGAGGTGATTGAGAATCACATGGACTGGGGATTGGGAACACTTCTGGGTCAGGAGATATAAAAGGAGTGTGGCAGCTCCCAGACGGCAAGCTGAGCTGGGTGGAAGGGTGGCAACGCATCTGGGAGCTGGAGGATTGTTTATTGATTGTGTTGGTGTGATTTATGAGTATAGTGGTGGAGAGTGTGCTTTGTACACTGTGGAAGTTAAATAAATTCGATTTGAGGACTTTTACCTGGTGTCTGTAGTCGTGGACAGGGGTTCAAGGGAGTGAGAGCGCCCCCTATCTATCACAATATATTTATATATATATATATATATATATATATATATATAGTTTATATAGTTCCATTGGTGTCTTATATTGTTAGAGGCACATTGATGCAATGGTTAGCACTGCTGCCTCACAGCTCAGGTCATGTTTTGGCCGCAACAATTGCTCCAGCATAGTTGCTAAATGCTTTTCTAGTCTTTGGGGACACATATAAGACCATTGCATCATTACAGTTAACTCAGAACTAATTCAGATCCTACTTCCCCTTTGACTTCAATGCATTTCTCTAAGTTTAGCAAAGTTCTGAACATTTCCATGATAACTGATAATCTTTGCAGTCATTCCAAGTACATGACTCTCTAGCCTTGGCTTGATGCACATTCACAGTCTCCATCATTTTTGCAGCTGATGATAGATTCATATGCTATGTATGGTTCGCTCAGCTTGTGACATGTGCTGCTTACTTGTGTTTTTGCATTATCTTGAACACCTCTGCTCCAAAATAGATGGGAAATAGCAAGAAAAGCCCAAGAAAGATTGAAAGGCGAAAGTGATAAAACATAGATTAATATTTTTACTAAACAGTATTTAATAAAGGGAAATAGCTTATTAGACTTTGTTTTGAGGACTAATATTATTATTAGATTAATTTTTCAAAAAATGTATTGTGCTTGCCGTTATATTTTGTAACATGTTCAGGGTTTAAATTTCCAACAAATAAGTGAAAATGCCTTTATTGCATGCAAATATGTCTATATCAACTGAAATTCCCAAGTTAAACATCTAATAAAGTTATAACAAAATTATTACTTGAATATATGACTAATGTTGTAGTTTGGGGGCAGCAAGGTGGCGCAGTGGTAACGCTGCTGCCTCGCAGTATGGAGACCTGGGTTCGCTTCCCGGGTCCTCCCTGCATGGAGTTTGCATGTTCTCCCTGTTTCTGCGTGGGTTTCCTCCGGGTGCTCCGGTTTCCTCCCACAGTCCTGCAGGTTAGGTGGATTGGCGTTTCTAAATTGTCCCTAGTGTGTGGGTGTGCGTTTGTGTGTCCTGCGGTGGGTTGGCACACTGCCTGGGATTGATTCCTGCCTTGGGCCCTGTGTTGGCTGGGATTGACTCCAGCAGACCCCCGTGACCCTGTAGTTAGGATTCAACGGGTTGGAAAATGGATGGATGGATGTTTCTAGTTTGTTAATATTGTAGCTTAAATAATTTACTAAAGAGTAATTCCTTTTCAGCATCTTTATCACCTATTGATGTCTTTGTCTTATGTTTTTTGTTTACATTTTAAAAACTTATTAACCATGTGTTTACTTTCTGGTTTGATGAATTAATAGTTTTATTCATTTTACAAGCTGTTGTGTCAAAGTTAGAAACATATTGTAATGGGATTGAGCCACATTTTTCCCATCCTATTAACAGGATTAAAGAGCTCACCTTTTACAATATATTATTACTATTAGCATGAATGCATTTTATTGGGTGGATTGCAGTTACATAACATAAAACACATTAATTTATCTTTCCTTTTTCCTGTCAAGCACATGCCAGAAGCTCTCCTTGAACAAGACACTTGTGCATCGCAGGCCATGCCTGCTGATTCAGATTGAACTGAATTGAATTTAATTCCTTTATTGTCATTGCACACAGTACAATGAGATTCGATGTGCAACTCCTCCACAAAACAATAATCTTCCCATAAAATAGTAAAATAGCATAGTAAAGCAATAAGAGATACAATATGAAAACATAAGTACAATGTACATATACATATAGTGCGAAGTGGTCTACTAGAAGCACTTATTGGACTGATTGAGTGCATTTATAGATTTTGGGATGAAACTGTCTTTGAGCCTCAAGGTCTGTGCATGAAAGACTCTTGTATCTGCCGGATGGCAAAGTTTAAAACAGATTATGGCATGGGTATGTGGAATTCATGCAGATACTGGTGCCTTTCCTGTGGCAGTGGGTGCTGTAGATGTACTCCAGGGCTTGAAGCTGCACCCTGACAATCCTCACTGTTCTCAGCACAACTAGCTATAGAGCTTTCCGAACAGCAGCTATACAGCTGAGATGAAACACACAAATACAATGGATTAAAATAACTCTCTGTGGTGTAGCAGGAGTAGGTCAGCAGCACCTGTCAAGGGAAGCTAGCATTTTTCAACATTCTTAAGAAAAACAGCCATTGCTTGTGTCTTTTTCAGCAGTGCCGTGGTGTTAGCTGGTGATATGTATTCCCAGGAACCTAAAAATTGATGCACACTTCACCCTGTCTGCATTGATGAAATTTTGAGCTTGATCCTCATCATGTGATCTTCTGAAATTGATGATGAGCTCCTTGGTCTTCCCAGTGTGGAGAGATAGGTTATTCACTGAACACCATCTCTCCAGACTTTTCACCTCTGCTCTGTAGGTTGATTTGTTATTATTGGAAATTAGCCCAATCACTGTTGTGTCATCTGCAAATTTTATAGGTATTGGTTGTGCAGAAGGGATAGGGGATGGGGCTCATTACACAGCCTTGCAGTGTGCCTGTGTGCAGCGTTATGGTGGAGCATAAATGGGGGCCCAGCCATACCACCTGATGGCGCTCCAACAGGAAGCTGAGGATCCAGTTACATAGTAGTATGCTAAGGATCAACTGGTGCAGTTTATGGATGAACTGGGAGGGGACAATAGTATTGAAAGTAAAGCTATAGTCTACAAATATTCAGCCTAACATATCTGAAAAGATAATGGGACGGTATAGCTGTTCTAATAAAAACTTGTTGAATGTGTGAAATTTACCAATAAGTCATCTATTTGGAAATCCCAGTGGGATCCAAGTGCCTTGATATAGCTGTCCACTATGTGCTTAACAACCACAGCACCAAGGTTATTAAACATCTCTCTATACTTTTTTATTCCATCATATAATTGTGGAGTTACATCACCTGTTGCGACAGCCTTGGAAACAACACAGAAATTAGCAAAACACCAATTAATTGTATGGTACACTAATACAAATGACTCACATACACACATACACAGCTTCTTGTTATGAGGTCATCTGTTAAAACAATGTGCAGGAGAAATCAGAGCACCGAAAGAAAAAAAAAGGTTGGATATGGAAAGACTGTGAAAACTCCAAGTTTTAACTCAGGATTTCTAAATTGCATAAATTCCAGAAAACAGTTACTGTAGAGCTAAAGTGTGAAATCAGTTATTTCCAAAAAAAAAAAAAAAAAAAAAAAAAACAGTAAACCAAGGACTATTTGGTATTTACAACATACAGTTTGGCTTGACACCCCTACAATTAATCATTTAAAATCCCCTGTGCCAGAGTTTTCATTTGAACTAAAACTTTCAAAAACAGTCAAATAGTAAGTATTCAAAACAAACTATGTTACAAAATGCTCAAATCCATAGTTTACTTTAGCAATTAAATGTGTTAACTGAATACAAACACTAGAAGCTGTTTTACACTGTAGTAATCCTTTTAAATTACAGGATTTTCATTGGGGTTGTAAAATATAACTGTGAGCACACCTCAGTTTGCTTACTAAGCCAATACTGTTTGTTAATTATATGCCTGAAAGCTGTACTGGTAAAATTCATAGTTGCCTTTTGCTGCAACTGTAAACAAATGCAAACATTTTTCTTAGGGTGTTTTATTTTATTCTAGCAGTTAAATGTTTCTTTGTTATACAGGTAGAAGCGTAACAAAGAAGCAAACAAAGTTTTAAAAAATTATTATTTTTATGTGGTTCAGTTACTTTATACTTTATTTATATTGTTTAAAATAAATTTACTTCAGTTGAACACAATACTGCAATTGACATGTAATGCAGACAACAAAGTAACAACTTGGTTTCGAAATACAAAATTAGGATACAGAGTAGTAGGGTACATGGGTACTTGAATTTAGTTGATTTAAAAAGTGGTCTTTCTAATTAAATCTGAAAATCTATTTATACAGAAATAAATTTACAAAGCATACTGTAACACTTTCACAAAACCTATAAATAATTATCTGTAATTAGCTACAGGCCAATAACTACAAGTATAAATGGATAAATGGTTGTGGAAGTATGGATTTAACTGAAAGCATGTTTGAACCTGAACTAAACTGAATATTCCATGGCTTTATACTGCTTACCAATGAGAGTGTGAATATTGTACAGTAACTGATGTACTGTATATATAAGTAAGTCAGGGTATAGAGCACGGCTATTCAATTACAATTTCATCTGGACCAGATTTTCAAACCAAGAAATTCAGCTGGGCCAGGAATTTTCAGTGGCTGGTAAACATCAGGGAATAACAAATTTTAAACCACCACAAATGAATGTATTAAGAAGCAGGTAATGTTTACTCATTGCTTCCCTTTCAAATTTGGTAACATCTGACACAAGCATATCAAAAGTGCATAAAACATATAAAAAGCTATAACCAAACAGAATCTGAAGTAGTAGCAATATTTTTTCCACTTTTTTGGTCATATCTGACCTAGGCACATCTCAAAGTGCATACAAACAAAATAGTGCACATTATTAGCAATAACATTTGTTTTCCTTTTGAAATATAATCAACATTTTGGTCATATATGACCCAGTTACATCACAAAGTGCATTAAACAGAATAAAAAAGACCTGTCAATGCTATCAAAGCTATCAGTGTACAAAACCACAACAAGTGATAAGAGTATTTAACACACACAACTACAATGTGTACTGCACACTGAGGGACCATAGGTTTGTTTTAAATAACCGCATGTGTGATTAGCGATGCCTTGTTTGTAAACAAAAAAGTAGTGGTACGCATACATTGTGTTTGGATCAAGTCTGAGGTACTGTGAAGTTATACAGAACCTGAGATTTCTAATGTTATGTTTATTTGGTGAAACAACATTACATTTAAAATTTGAAATCGACAAATTGTGAAGTATAATATAACAACTGTTTACATTTAAATAGCACTTTACTCACTACTCAAAGCTCTTTGCAAGCTCCACACAGGGATGACCTGGGACATGAACCCAGGATCTCCTTATTATGAGGCAGCGGTGCTACTATTACACCACCTGTATAGGTGTGGTGTACTGCAGAATATGGTGCTTGATAGTTTAAAATTGCAAACACAGAATTTCTGAAATCAAAGAATATTAACCGCGGGTTAATAATAAGAAGTACATTCTACAAAAAAGTTGTTATGTAGTCCTGCAAATCAATCAGTGCTTAATTTGACTGAGTTTTAAAAATTCTAAATTTGATCCATTTCCAATTCTCCAACCGTGTAGGTAGAAGGCTGACCCCATCTTCACAAAATTTGGTAGGCGGTTTCCCTGCGCTAACCGAAACCAATGTACGCACTTATTTCGGTGGTATGACACCACTTTCAGTCGCCATATTGAACTTTCCAACGTCACTAATTCTCCAACTTCCTGTGTAGGTAGAAGGCTGAAATTTGGCAGACTCATTCCTTACAGCTTACTTACAAAAGTTAAGCAGGTTTCATTTTGAAATTCTACGCGTAACGGTCATAACGGTTGACAACGTTCGCCATGTTAAACTTTCTTATTTATGGCCCCATCTTCACAAAATTTGGTAGGTGGCTTCCCTGCGCTAACCGAAACCAATGTACATACTTATTTCAGTGGTATGATGCCACTGTCGGCCGCTATATTGAACTTTCCAGCGGTCTTTGTTACTTATGGGCCCATCTTCAAGAAATTTGGTACGCGGGTTCCCAGCACTAACTGAATCCTACTTACGTACATATATACATCCATAGCCTGCAGCTCGGTCACCGTGTGAGGCGGCGTTGGGTCCCCCATCCCAATGCCTCCCACGTTGTTGGCTGCCTGCCTTTATAATTCCGTCCGTTGCTCTGGTCTCTACATTCCCTTCCTTGCTTTGCCACAGGATTCACGTCTCCCTGCTGAAAACTACAGCCTTTTTATTTAATCCACGGCTCCTCTGCTGTTTTATTGTTAGTTTATTACGATTATAGTTATTGTGTAGGTATTTTAGACTTACGTTACATTGTTCAAGTACCCATTTCCTTTACCATTCCAACCGTACCCCCATTAATATGTCTATCGAGGTGATCACCATCGATCAAAGAACTGTCACTTACCGAGTGGTTTCCATGCCCGGAGATGGCACCTGCCTTTTCCATTCTCTGTATTACATATTGCACAGCCATATCAGGCTCACTCTTGATATCCGGAGGAACATTGTGTCTTATGTATTATTGAATGACTGGGACAGGTTCAAGGTGTGGACTGATGACGGTACAGGAGATAATTATACTACACAGCAGCACTATAATAGTGAAATGCTTAAGCCCTTGACCTATGGTTCTGCATGTGAGTTGATGGCTGCCGCTGAATTGTTCGTTTGTTGCTTTTAAGTGTACCGAAATGGCCAAATATTTGCCAAAAATTTACACCTTTGGAGAACTGCCAATGCCTCTTAAACATCTTAGATTCACAGGAGACGATTTCAGTAGTGGACACTTTGATGTTTATGAATGTCTAAACTCTCAAAAGCTAGATGTGAAGTTATCGATGAAATCGGTTGTATGCTTACAACGCTTGACAGATGCTGAATGTCACTTCAACACAAATCCTGCAAATACTGTCGTAATTGAAACAAACTATGAAAATGAAACCGATTATGACAGCAGCAATCCAAGGTGTGAGATTTGAGGCAAGATTACTTTTCACATGTCTAACTGTACGTTGCATGCTCAAGAGTAAGCTCAGCGCACAGCTTGGTCATATTACAACCGGAGGGCCGAACTGACAATGTGATATACAAAGAGATCCTTAATAAATAATTATTAGTATATTTTCCCCTCAGTTTAAAAAGTTTTAATTTTCTTCTTAATAAAACTTTTAAGGCAGTACTTCGCCGCTGCGAAGCGCGGGTATTTTGCTACTTACTATAATATAATAAAACCATGCACCTGTAAAAAATATCGCTGAACGGATGTAAACAGACACACAAACTCTGGTGAATTACCGGTATGTCTTCTTGGTATCTTGTTGTCACTTGAATTTTTTTGTTAGTCAGTTTTATTTGTGAATAAAGGCACACCTGTTTTGTTATACCTTTGCGAAAGTGTTTATATTCCATTAACCATCTGAGATCAAATCTGCATTTGCCTGTCTCACGCATGCACACACACATCCATGCATGAAAATGTCATTATTTGAAAATGCAATGCCATTTGAACATAAGTTGTAATTTGACCATTTTTTTTTTTATTTTGCCCATACTCCGTATTATGGTGCATGGCACTGAGAATGCAGACAGGCTTTTTCTTTTTGGATGCATATACCGTCAGCATGGCACTTCCAGATCTAAACACTAGCGTGGAGAATTGCTCACGTACTAAAGTGACTGTAGATGCAGGTGAAAGTTCCTGTCCCATTTTATTTATGGTGCCAAGCAGAGTTATGTTGCGGTGTAGCAGTCTATTAGCTAGCGAAAGAGATTATGTGAAGAAGTTGTCTGTCTTTACGGTTCTGCCTTTGTCCAGAAACTACACCATAAGATTACGACCACAGTCTTGGAAAGTCTTTCTTTCGTGGGATGACTGGGATCTTTTTCTAAATAAGGAGTGGCACTACTTTGTCTCTAGATCTGCCTCAATCCAAAAATTTATGCCAAATTTGTCAGGCTTGGTTGAGATTACAAGAAAGGACAACAGACCTTATTGGAAACAGTTGGTTATCAACAGTAATATGTTGTCCTGGGTTGTAACTCAAAACCCAGTTCAACAAAACATTGCCAGTTGTCCAATATCACAGCAAATTTGTTGTTTTTCACATGTTATGCACGGGTGTCTTTGTTGTTAAAGTGCAAATGCCGCATGATACTCTGATAGCGGTCACAAGGCATTGTATCTTTGATTGCTGGTACAACACATAGTTCTGAGCAGGCATCAACCAAAGCATTAACTGTGGTCATTGCTGCTCTTGTAAAAAGAATGGAAATAAATGCTTTCAACTCAGAGAGGGAGGGGCAAGTTCTTTGTACCACGTGAACGTCACTGACAGAATAAAACTGAATTAAAAAAAAAAACTTTTACAAGTAGCCAATATTTACACCGGGTGTTACAGACTCAAATTAAATGTATGTTTTTATTATATTATAATAATAATAATAATAATAATAATAACAGCTCACTACTCAAAATTGAGTGAGCTCGAGCTTAAACCTACAATATCTTGACAGTAGTTCTTACCTCTGCACTGGCAAAGCAGACACGTTATCTTTCTGTTGATTGATATTTGGGCTTGGGTTATTACTCATTGACAGCAACATGTAAATTGAATGATTTCTTTATCTTTGGTTACATTCTTGAATAAAAGTGCACTTGTTTTGTTATACCTTATGTGTATTTGATATTTGGACTAACATCTTCACACATCATACACTGCACCTCATTATTAATATAACATGGAAAAAGTTTATGTCTTAGTTATGTGTTCAACATTTCTTGCCTCGCATTTCCTGTCATCCAGCATTTACCCAGATTGTTGTAGACAAGGAACACACATGAAATGCATATATTCCAAATAACAATATATTATTTACCCTATACATACAACTCAAGGCACCTCACACCCAGATAAAGAGACTTGAGCTGGGAGTACTTCAGCTGTGTCGGTGGGGGGGAAGGGATAGCAGGCTGCTTGCTACTTGTGCTGATTGATACATTTGCAAAACAAAGACGCTGATGAAGAAGTGTGAAGGAATTTAAGAATTTATAACTTTTTTTGTAGGCTTCAGGGATTCTAGTGTTAATGAATCAATTTTAATGTAACTTACCAAATTAATATATCCATCGTCTGTGCTCAGGTGTAATGTTGTCTTGTGTCCACAAATAGGTCGCAGTTTCCAATTAACAAAGGAACAAAGAAGCACAAAGAAAGACATATATAATGGTTAGAATGTCCTATGAACAAAGGCAACAAGATACACAAAGAAAGAAGGATGTTGGGCTAGCATATCTAGTAAACACAGTTGCATAAATGCATCAAAACATATGGATTTACAGTACCATTGTACCATTCAGTCAATATTAACAAATGGGCGTGAAGCTATGCTAGCTTTGTGATAATTACTTTAGTCATGATTTGTTTCATTTAAGATGTTAAAAATTAGAGGTAAAGAATTAGAAACCCATATCTTCTGTCATGTACTCCGAAACTCATAAAATGAAGGGTCTGAGTAACAAAGTTTGAAAGCTTTTCTAAATAAAAATTAAGCATCTGCCACAACAAATAGGCATCCTGGCAATTTAATAAAGGCATAATATTTAAAAACAATAAAACATATGAAATGTGGACAACATAAAAACTGAATACATTAACAAATTTATATGTTTGAACAAAAAGGGAACAAAAATTGAAAAAAAAAATAGTTTTTAAGAAAATATCTGAAATAGAGGAGGGTATAATGCTATTTAACATTCAGTTCTACTCCTGGTTTATGGAAGTACAATACATTATATAATAACTATGGATAAAATAAGAACTAAATTGTACTGAATTGGTTAGCTCTTTTTTCCCTGTATGCTTTATGCTGGGCTTCAGACAAAACTGATTACCATCAATTAGGCAGAAATGCGTTGTCTCAAAACACAAAATAGAAGAATAATTTAAGACAGAGAGGTTGTTATTAGTTATATCCTTAGAAAACAATAATATATTCCCACTGTTCCAAAACAACACAATTTTTCACACATGAAAGGTGCTTGGTTTTGAAACCTATTGAGATTTCATACTGGTAACATGTTGTATCCTTTGAACAACTTTGTATCCTTTGAACAACTAAAAAATATCTTTTCATTCATACATTTGATTTGCTACTTGACTAAAGGAAACCTGGCTGATATTCAAACTTTCATGAAATCTGTTGTGGAAACTATACTGTTCAGCAGCAATGAAGGTATAGTCAATACTGTATCTCTAGAATGGAGGCAATGTAGGGACCAGGGGCCTCATGTATAAATGGTGCGTACACACAAAAATGTTGCATAAGAACGGTTCCATGTTCAAATTGCGATGTGTAAAACCTAAATTTGCCGTAAAGCCACGCACATTTCCATGGTAGCTCATATCCTGTCATACGCAAGTTCTGTTCTCGGTTTTGCAGACTGGCGGCACCCAGCATCAAAGCAGTGCTACTGTTCCTGTGTGGTTACCCTTTCTTTTTTAGATCCATAGCCCTGACGTGACTTTATAAATACACTGAAATTAACCGCATATTGTTTATTAGTTTAATGCATCTGATTGTAATTAACCTGTAACAATATTATGGTCCACAGAATGGTCAAACTATTTTAAATACCTTAGCTGCTTTAGCGTTGTTATTCTCACTGCACCTTCTTCTTCTTCTTTCAACTGCTCCCGTTAGGGATTGCCACATCGGATCATCTTTTTCCATATTACTCTCACTGCACCACTTCGGAGTATTTATATCACTGTATCTGAGTGTGAATCACAGCTGTACAGCTGCTGATCGGAAAGAGAATTATCGGTATACAGCATCAAGTACACGCTGTCTCATACAGCAAACGCTTCGGAGCCTTTCCTTGCGGTTCAGAAACAGTTTCCTCCCAAGAAGTCTAAACGCACTCAATCAGTCCAACAAGTGCTCCTTGTTGAACTGTTTGTACTTATAAGTACAATTACCTCACTGTAAACTTGCGATACAGTTATAATATTGCACAACCTGAGCCACTTTATAAAGCGCATATTTACATATGATGACAATATAATTTTTAAGATGAAATGCAGCAAAATATGTCTTTTATATTATATAGATAAACCTTTAACTTCATTTAAATAATCTATATTGTTAATAATTAAACATGTGAGGACACAGTGCCGCAGTGCTAACAAGGAGCTGGCGCTCCGTTCACGGATTTTTCCTGCCTCGCGCTGTATTCTTGCTGGTGCTGACGTGACACTGGAAGGATAGAATAATTAAACACGTACTATGAAGATATTACAATGTTCCTTAAAGGTTTTGAAGAATCGGCATTCTAAGCTTACAGATGGCTTAACGTCTGTTACAGCGCTGATTGTTTGGAGATTGGGTATTTAGAGAAAGAAAATTAAGGACAGGAATTGGAGGAATCGTTTGAAAGAGACAGTACTGCTACAATAAAGTATTTCATCGAAGGTCGTGCATGGCGCAGCAAGCATCTTGAGTGAGACATGTACAATCACTGCGCCCCCTTGTTCCCATGTTTAATAACATGCTTTAAATCCTATCATCATGAAAATGATATCACGTATACATCTCAGTATTTTAATTATTCAGAGAGCTGTAATATCATGAATGTAATGGATTCTGTGTCCTGTCAGATGAAGAGAAATCCTGGAAGCACGTAGTGATTCACACACATAGAGCACATAGAAGATCAAATACAAAACAAAGCATTTAACGTGCTACTTTAGTTACAATGGGATTTGAGAAACTAGTAAATTAAACGATTTAAGAATTAAGTTTATGATGTTCTACTTTAATGACAAAATAAACTAAATGATTAAAGTGGAAATTTAGAAATTAAAGTTGACATTTCGTGCTTTTTCCCACTGGGTGCCTTTTTTTTTTCTCTGTACCCTAATAAGCTTTCATATGACACTCAGACAGTGGGCTACGACTCGCCTTTTCACGGTGACTTTGATATCTGACAACTTCTTTTTTATTTCGGCATTGTGCGACTTTGTGAAATTGAGCTTTCGAGTTTCTTCGGCATGCTATGTCACTCGATCAACTTCCTTTGTTGTTTATACCACTGTTTAAACCAACAAATAGTAAGTTTTTCCTTGCCTCCACTTGGTATTCGCTGAAATTCTTCTATTTTCCCTCGTGCTTTTGCCATTGTCTTTTCACAGAAGGCTAAGCTTAAGGGCTATTTATATTGATTTGCATATTCAAAGAGGCATAATTCTGGGAGAAGTTGGGACAGGACAGCAGGCGCATGCACATGTGTTACTTTTCACGTTGACCGGGATTTATGGAGCAGAAGAATGAGGAAGTTGGACTTTGCACAGATTTATGCATCTGGATTTTTTTGTGTGTAAGCACATTTCCACTTTTGTCCACACGCTATGTTATAGTGTGAAGTCTACGCACGGCGTTATGCATGAGGCCCCAGGACCTTTCAATCAGAATTTCAGATAATGAATTCAAGTTAGCTACTGATTAAATACATTACTCATAAATTTATAAGTATATCTTATTCAATTCAGAAGTGAATATTATACATTCTGGCTGCTTTCTCTTATTCAACTGGAAAAATACAAACCCATATCCCATAACACACAGGAAAAGGGATGGCCTTTTTTATTTTACGTTAGAGAAGATCAAATACACTTTACGATTTTTCAAAAACATGCTTAGAATTTGGAAGATTTCTATAAATATTGTCCATTATTAGACATGCTAAACTTATGTTAACCTCTAACATGTCTCAATATATTAGAGCAATTATTTCATATTAAATACTGAAATTTCTTTCCAAGTTAGATATAGCATTATGCAGTGTGTATGATGTACTTTAAGGTTATTCTTGGTAATATAGTATGTAAAAAAAAAAACAGTTAAAAACTGGTTCCTCCATCTGCAAATTAATTTTCACTGCCTTATCTTGCACAGGGCTGTTCTACTATAATACTCTGCATTTACTTTAACCAAAATGAAGAAAATCAATTTGGTTTTTACTTGCTAAAAGGTCATCAAATACCTGTTTTGCTGAGAGTGTCATGTCATTTCAGTAGGTGTGTTTTGTTTCTTTTCACCCATACATATTTTGGAATGGTTTTCTTGAGTGTTGTTTCAGGAGGCGTTGAGTAGCAAGAACTGTTGTTTTATTTTACATATTACATAGTTTATGATATTATAAAAATATAACTGGTTAAAAAAAAATGTAATATGGGTTTCTCAATCATTTCTGACTTTTCATGTACATATTGTATTGTAGCAGAGCTTTATGTATGGATTCTAAAATTTGGGGCTAGATTATTTATGCCAAAGAAAAAAAATCAATATTTTTATGTATGATAAGCTTGTTACCTCACATCTAAGCATCTTGCGTATGAAAAAATAGCAGTATATTACTTTTTGTTTTGTGGTAAAAATCAGTTTTATTATTTCACTTATCTTTAGATTGAATTCATATATGAGTTTTTGAGCTGAAGAGAGTATTAATTTGTTATACCTCATGCACATTTTATTTAAAGCTCTCATTTATATAGTACCAAATGCTATAAGTGATTGACATATGATTTAATAAGTCTTACCATATACAACTTTTTTTATTTAGCCTTTATGCATTTAAGACTGCTTTATGGTTACTGTAAATTACTAGTGTTCAGGCTTGAATACTTTAATGATAATGTTTAGGTATTATATTTTAAATTACTTGTGTGTACAGTGATATTTTTTGGATTGTACATTACAACGTGTAAGCTATTTGCAGCATTTAACTTAAATTCATTTTTGTTGTTTTGTTTTTTTGCCCATCTTTTTTATTAGATGGGAGTATATTTATTTCTTGGGCATGGGAATGTGCACAGGTGAACAAGCAGAGATTACTCTGTCAAGGCTCCTCTACTGTATGTTTATTTTTGTATCTACTCAATTTTGTAGAGATTTCATGAAGCATGCCTACATTTTTAGCAGCACATTTAATACAATCTAGCCGCATCTATAATAATAATAATAATAATAATAATAATAATAATAATTATAATGTGTTTTATTTATGTAGTGCCTTAATAGCTCAATTGTTAGGACTTGGGGTAAATTCTAAACTTTTCAGTATTCTTATAAATTGCACACAGCAAAAGAGATTTAACAGCATTGTCTCCTCCATGCAAAATGTTGACACCAGAATTCCTGAGGGCTCTGTGTTGTCCCACATACTGTACACTTCATATAGAAATGAGTGTCAGACTTCATCACCAGCCAACACTTTTTATAAATTTTCAGACAACACGGTACTTGTGGGGTTCTTAAAGACTGACACTCTGTCCAGTCAGTATTTTGACAGAGATGTAGGTGATTTTACCAAATGCTGCTCTTAAAGTTTCCATGTAATAAATGCAAAGAAAGCTAGAGAGATGTTCATTGATTTTAGGAAAATAACGACAGAGGTGCCACATATGGAAATAATTGGCAAACTAGTAGAACGAGTTGCATCCTACAGATATTTAGGGGTGGAGATTTATAACTGGTTATGATTCAATCAAAGTGCTTTAGATATAGCTTTTCTTCTGTAAACTGAACAACTTAAATTTGGACTGCCTCATTCTCCATATATTTTGCTTATCTATTCTGCAGAATGTTCTTTCTTTCCATTTAATCTGCATATTTGGCAATAGGTGCACCCATGATAAAGTCAGATTTTAGCATCTGATTAAAGTGGTGGGCAGGGTCATTGGTATGGAACAAAAATCATTGCAGCAGCTATATGAGGATCTGGTTCTTAAAAAGCTCCATAAAATCCTAAATGATCCCATAGATCCACTACATTGTAAATTTAATTTTAGCTCTATAGTGCTAAACACATTTTTATAATGTCAAATAAGAACTTCCAGATATAAGAGATCATTTGCACCCTCAGCAATTAGGCTGTTTAATGAGAAAAGGTAACTGGAATACACATCCATCACTGACTTTGCAGATTCATATGTGCAACTGTATAGATTGGTGTAAAGTTTTTTATTATATGAATTTGCATATGTACGGTATGTGTCAGTATTTAATGTAGGCATGCATTTTGGGGTTCTGATCTATGTGGTTCCTTATACGTAGTTCTCCTTCCTTGTCTTTTTAAATTTAAAACTTATGTCTGTGTAGGTTTTTCTGGATGAACAAAGCACATGATAATACAACATTAAATTTGAGCTTAGTTGAAAGAATTGGGGGCCTTTCGAGTATTGAAAGAAAGAGAAAGAGCGAATCGTGCTAGTCACCTGAAATGTGTTGGCTTTTAAGGGGGTGTTTTTGAGCCATGTGTGCATTGTTGACAAGGAGACAACATAGGATAGTAACCATATATAATACATAACATCTTCAAATTATATTGTCACAGTGCAATTCAGTTAGTTCAACGTGTATTATGTGAACTTCAAAATTAATCTCATTAATGGGTCAAAACTTTGTGTAAAGTTCCTTAAAGATTCACAAAATATTTGTATAACAATAACATTTCTCAATCAGGTATAGGATACTTTGAATACAGTTTACAAACTGGACCTAGTACTTTTATACCTCTTTTCAAATACGTATAATATGTAATATATAGTGGAAAAAATACAAGAAAAATTATATTAAACAATATTGTCATAGCTTAGTAAAAGTACAAATGAATTTGGGATTTTGAGTGAAATTAACAACACTTAAAATAACCCGTTATACATTTAGAAAAATCAGGAAACTGTTTTGATTATGAATATACAACAATAAAACAATTCAGATCATATTTATTAACATGATGCATATAGATAGAAATGATAGAATGATATATGATAGAAAGGGGAAATCACTCATAGAGACAGAGGTATACACTTGTAATAAGAGCCATATATGACAGTAAGTGATTCATTAGTTTGTTTTATACTGTTTTATGCTGCACTTCCCATCTAGCACAAAGGAATGTGAATAAATCCTGCACCGTCGAAGGATTGGATAAAAAGTCCTAAAATATATAAAGCACTTACTCTTTTTTTGGTACACACTGGGGTAGCTGGTTTTCAAAACCCAGCAGTCACCAGTACACTGTAAACAAGCAGTAAATGGTTGTACTGTATGAGCCTCAATTCACAGTATAGTAGGTAATAAAACCTGGCAATTAACAAAGTGAACACATGTTTATTTATAAACTACCAATTAGATTTTTTCCATTCCACTTCCAATGATTTCCTCTTAGACAAGGCATCACACTTTCCCTTAGTTGAGACTTCATGCTTTTCAGCTGCTCAGACATTATTTGGATTTAATACCTGTGTTATATTTCTGATAATTAGGATATGTGTAAGGTTAGAGTTTAAATATGGTCTGTGTTCACATACTAAAAGTATTAATAAAGTCAGTCCTGTAATATTTTTCACTGCTATATGGTGCATTGATGTTCTTCAGAGTATGTTAAAAAATCCTTGCATTATTTTTTGAGCTGCAAAAACACTTATAAACATCCATCCATCCATTTTCCAACCCGCTGACTCCGAACACGGCGTCACGTATACAGTATAATCAAAACAGTCTTTCATTTTTACTTCATAAAATACAGTACAGTATACAGTAATCCCTCCTCGATCGCGGGGGTTGTGTTCCAGAACCCCCCGCGATAGGTGAAAATCCGTGAAGTAGAGACCATATGTTTGTATGGTTATTTTTTTATATTTTAAGCCTTGGTCTCAACAACCCTGAAATAGGAATTGGATTGAGTATAATTTAAGACTTATCTTTAAACTATTCAGGTGTTGATTCTATTTTTGGATATTCTAATTGTAATTTTAAATAATCAGACCATTTCCATTTCCAAGCCATGGTGTAGTATGTTTGTATAGATAACGGCATTATACTGTCTTACAAAACAGGTTGAAGCATGTCAGCAATACAGCTGTATAGCCCAGCCTTCATGCTTGTGGTAACAGAGTTTTACTCAGGCAAAGATTAAAATTTCCCCTGAGAGTTAAGAGTTCTGTTTTGCAGTCAAGGGTGCATAGAGATATGAAACGTTTCTTTGCATAGATCTATTAAATTGCCTGTAAATTCAGCTCAGCCAGCAATATGAATCATTTATTGAATTATCACTACAAACTAGTAATTTCTATAGCATAAACCTTAGCAAAATACTAAAGACTGTGTCCAAGTTTAAAAGAAATTATTTATAGCTAGTCATTGATAACTTTCATGCATACATCATATATCTAAGGAAATATATTATATATTTATATTTATATATATTGGCCTATAGAAGTCTATGGAAGAACAGAGTCATGTATACATTTACAATGTTGCTTAATTTTCAGATCATGAGCCACATAAAAGGTGTTATAAACAGAGGCTTTTAATTAACTAACTTGCTCTTTCACTGTAACTTATGTCTAGAGTAGCAACTGAATATGGACTATGATCAGCAAAATTCAACAGGGATATTTTAATGTAAAATTAATGAAACTCTTTATGAGAAGATTTTTGAAAACCTGTAAAAGGCATGATTTCTCTCACCAAACAGCAAACATTACTCTTTTTCTGCTCTTGGTGTCCTCTAAAGCCAAGTAAATTAGAAGATGACACAGCTATTTCGCAGTTTTTTAAAAATATCCCTGTATTAGTTTTCATACCTACAAAATAAATCAATCATTGTTTACACAGTTGCAATTTGAAATCATTAAATTTGCTTTAATTCAGCATTAACTTATAAAATACTTACATGCTAATACATTAACTCAAAAATAAAGCATACAATGGGAAAAAAAGAAGATGAAATCTAAAGAAGTCTACTTAAAATGGGAAATAGGCAGCATTTCTTTACACAAAAGGACAAACATCAGCAAACAGCCACAGTATATTATTAAATGTTCTGATTCCTTTATAGACCTACTGAATGTGATATAGGGATACATTGCCCTTAGGTAATCAAATAAATTATATTAATCTTATTTAAATATGCTATTCTGTATTCTTACAATCAAATCTGAGTTAATAAAGTTACATTGTGTAAGGAGGCTTTACACATTAAAAAACATATTCAAAACAAATCTTTATTAGAAAGGTAAACCCTACCTAATTGTTTGTCTGACCTGTGGGATAAAGGTTGATCAAGTGAAGGTGTAAATTCATATAACCTAACATTCTCAAAACTGCTTAATCCAGTTCAGGGTCATGAGGGGAGCTGGCATCAATGATGCAAAGTAGCGAACTGGACAAGGCACTAGACCACAAATACAGTTACAAAGGGTGGACTTAAAATCTCTACTTAACCTAACCTGTGTGTTTTTTGTGATGAACAGCAGGAAATCCTGCACAGACATGGGGAGAATGGGGTATATGGAAACTAGTCTCCACAACTCAGATGTTATAGAAATTTACATAAATTATTCATAATGACATGTACTCTTCAAAGCAAGTAAATGTCAATACTACTGTTCTACAGGCGTACATACTTAAAGGAATCATGTGACACAGAGCAGGGGCCTCATGCATAACGCGGTGTGCAGAATTCGCACTATACATGATGTAAGCACAAAAGCCAAAATGTGGTTACGCACAGAAAAATCCAGATGCAGGAATCTGTGTGTACTTCAACTTCCACGTTGTTCCGCTACATAAATCCCGCTCAGCGTGAAAAGTAACGTTTGTGCACGTGCATGCTGTCCCGCCCCAATTCCTCCCAGAATTACGCCTGTTTGAATATGCAAATCAATATAAATAACCCTTAAGCTCAGCCTTCTGTGAAAAGACAATGGGAAAAACACAGGGGAAAATATAAGAATTTCAGCGAATACCAAGTGGAGGCAAAGGAAAAACATACTATTTGTTGATTTAAACCGTGGTATAATCAACAAAAGGAAGTTGATCGAGTGACATAGTATGTTGGACAAACTTGAAAGCTAAAGTTCACAAAGTCGCACAGTGCCCGAAATAAAAAAGAAGTTGTCAGATATCAAAGTCGTCGTGAAAAGGCGACTCATAGCCCACCATCTGAGTGTCATATGAAAGCTTATTAGGGTACAGAGAAAAAAAAAAGGCACACACTGGGGAAAAAGCATGAAATGTCAACTTCAGTCTTGAAATTTCCACTTTAATCACATAGTTTATTTTGTCATTAAAGTAGAACATCATGAACTTCATCTTAAAATTGTTTAATTAACCAGTTTCTCAAATCACATCGTAATTAAAGTAGCACGTTAAATGCTTTGTTTTGTATGTGTTCTTCTATGTGCTCTATGTGTGTGAATCACTACGTGCTTCTTAAACCGGCTCTCTTCCTCCGACAGGACACAGAATCCATTACATTTGTGATATTACAGCTCTCTGAATAGCTAAAATACTGAGATGTATACGTGATATCATTTTCATGATGATAGGAGTTAAAGCACATTATTAAACATGAGTTTCATGGTGGCGCAGTGATTGTGCGCGACCTTCGATGAAATAATTTATTGCAGCAGTACTTAGGGGCGCCTCTAGGCTCGTGGCGGCCCTGGGCAGAGAAAGAATCAGTGGCTCCTTCACCCACCAATGTCAATATGGTGTCTTAAGCACGGCGGATGGCCACGTCCGTTGCAGACACTGCATAGCCGCTTCGTGCTCATGACACAAGCGTTAAACTTTTGCCGAAATTTGCCCCTACGTTTTTAGCTGTGTCATTATTTTCTCTTTCTGTTCTATATTCAATATTAATTGGCTTGGCGGCCCTCTGCAGGTGCACAGTTTGCACATGCCTAAGGCCGCTCCTGCAGTACTGTCTCTTTCAAACGTACTAACCTGCAATTCATGTCCTTCCTTTTCTTTCTCCAATTAACCAATCGCCACACAATCAGCTCTGTAATAGACGTTAAGCCATCTGTAAGCTTATAATGTCGATTCTTCTAAACTTTTAAGGAACATTGAAATATCTTCATAGTACATGTTTAATTATTCTATCCTTGACGCCAGTCCCAGTGAAGCATACAGTGTGAGGCAGGAACAATTGTGAGCGGAGCGCCAGATCATTGCTAGCCTAGCAACACTGTGTCCTTCCTTTAATTATTAACAATATAGATTATTTAAATGAAGTTTAAGTTTTATTTGTATAATAAAATAAACATATTTTGCTGCATTTCATCTTAAAAATGATATCGTCACCATATGTAGATACACACTTTATAAAGTGGCTCAGGTTGTGCAATATTATAACTGTAGTGCAAGTTTACAGTGAGGTGATTGTACTTATAAGTACAAACAGTTCTACAAGGAGCAGTTGATGGACTGATTGAGTGAATTTAGAGCACTTGGGATGAAACTGTTTCTGAACTGCGAGGTCCGTACAGGAAAGGTTTAAAGCGTTTGCCATGTGAGAAGCAGTTGAAATAGGAAGCATGGCTGAGGCAGCATGTACTTGATGCTGTATACCGATAATTCTCTTTATCCGATCAGCTGCTCTGAGTGGTGCAGTGAGAGTAATATGGAAAAAGATGATCTGCTGTGGCAAACCCTAACGGGAGCAGCTGAAAGAAGAAGAAGGTGCAGTGAGAGTAACAACGTTAAAGCAGTTATGGTATTTGGAATAGTTTGAGAATTCTGTGGACCATTATATTGTTACAGGTTTATTACAATCAGATGCATTAAACTAATAAACAATATGCGCTTAATTTCAGTGTACAGTAATCCCTCGCTATATCGCGCTTTGACTTTCGCGGCTTTGCAGGTTCTGCGGACAATGTGTTTTTTTCTTCCTGTACATGCTTCCTCAGTTGGTTTGCCCAGTTGATTTCATACAAGGGATGCTATTGGCGGATGACTGAGAAGCTAACCAATCAGAGCACGCAGTTAAGTTCCTGCTTACTGAATGCAGTGTTAACCAGGAAGTCTCGTCTCGCTCATTCAGCATCAACATGTTTCGCTGTGTAAAGAGTTGTGCTCTTTTGTGTTTATCTTTGTGCATAGTCAAGCCCTTCATTATGGCTCCAAAACGATCTGCCACTGCTACTGCTTCAGGGGCCGTGCCCAAGCGCAAACGGAAGATGTTAACGATTGCCGAAAAGGTAAATGTTTTGGATTTGTTGAAGGCTACGATTCTTTTTATTTAAAAAGTAGGAAAGGAATATAAGATCTACGGCCGCAGTGTCCTTTTAACCAGGGTGCAAAACAAGTTGTAAGTGGATATAATAAGGCAGTAGTCTGGATGGAATCTGCTTTAGGGATTTGGATTGAAGACTGCCAGAAGAAGAACAACGGCAGTGCTACACAATCGCCTGACGTGGCTCCTTTAAGGGCTGTAACGCTCTCCTTTGTTGTGCAGTAAAATAAAACTCATTGTTATCAGACAAGTCATCGTGTCATTGTTGGTGAGTAACCATAATTAATTTTCTACTTACAGTACTTAGTACATGTACGTACGTTTAGTGTCACTGTACACACACATTTACTGTATACTATTTTTGTTGCATTGTACGTATTTATTGCTGGTGGCATGTCTATCGTAATGGCTGTAACATATGTGATATCGGAGACACTCAATATCTTTAAAATAATATTTAGGTTTTACTGTATATAAACAGTGTGTTTATATACATAATTTCAATGAATCTTACCTAATATCTAAGAGAATACAAAGGGATTATGCTGTATAACTCTGCGGGGAATATTTATAAACAGTGTGGGAGAGTTTATAAGGGCTTAAAATATATAAAAATAACCATAGAAACATATGGTTTCTACTTCGCGGATTTTCACCTATCGCGGGGGGATCTGGAACGCAACCCCCGCGATCGAGGAGGGATTACTGTATTTATAAAGTCGCGTCAGGGACAAAAAGAAAGATAAACCACACAGGAACAGTAGCACTGCTTTAACACTGGGTGCCACCAGTCTGCAAAACCGAGCAAAGAATTTGCGTACGACAGGGTATGAGGTACCGTGGAAAAGTGCGTGGCTTTACGCCAAGTTTAGGTTTTATACATCGTGATTTGAATGTGGAAACGTTCTTACACAACATTTCTGTGCTTACGCACCGTTTATACATGAGGCCCCAGATCTTTTTAGTAAGATGCCTTCTGAATAACTGTATACTCAAGTTATATATTTTAGGCAGCCTGTTTTCCTAATCAATAAGAATTTATTCCTTCAAAGGTAAAATGAAAAAATCAGCTAAAATTTAGGTTATTTTTTTATTTTTGATACATGGCTTTAAATTAAAAAAGTCATTATAAGACAGCTAAACTTCTGAGTAGAGCAAAGCAAGAAAGTAAAAAATGTTAAAAGACAAAACATTTTTTTAGAGTACAACAGAAAAGAATCAAGGTTCTGTCAGGAACTGAAATAGGTTGAGTAATAATAATAAACAATGTGCTATTACCATTACATCTACTGCAAATGATAAAAAGATTTTTTTCGTATTTCCAAAGCATACAATCTAGCACGGATATAAAAAAAGTGTTGGCCTAGTCATAAATAAATCTCAGGCAAGTCTGGTGCAATATAGAGAATGTTGTGACTTGCTCATGAGATCATCTAGTCACGGGCTGAAAGACAGAACCCTATAGACCTTTAACTCTTTAACAAAAGCACTAGGTTAGTTGACTTCTTCACCTTTTATATACTGTATTCTTAAATTTAACTCAATAATTCATTAATTTCTAAAAAGAGTACTGTGCCTATTGTTGTTACAGTAATCCCTCGCTAAATTGCGCTTCGACTTTCGCGGCTTCACTCCATCGCGGATTTTAAATGTAAGCATATCTAAATATATATCACGGATTTTTCGCTGGTTCGCGGATTTCTGCGGACAATGGGTCTTTTAATTTATGGTACATGCTTCCTCAGTTGTTTGCTCAGTTGATTTCATACAAGGGACGCTATTGGCGGATGGCTGAGAAGCTACCCAATCAGAGCACGTATTACATATTAAATAAAACTCCTCCATGATATACGATATGCCTACCGCGCGCTGCTTCGCACACTTAAAAGCTCTAACAGCCCGTATTGATTTTTCATTGTTTGCTTTTGTCTGTGTCTCAATCTCTGTGAGAAATACAGGCAGATACTTATCCATCATGCAATACCATCAGGGAGACGTATGATTGGCCCCATTATCTGCTCCTGACGGAGGGGGTGTGAGCAGAGGGGCTGTTTGCACAGTGGCTGTTTGCTTAGAAGATACGGACGCGCCTGTAAAAAAATGCTGAAAGGCTACCTTCACATCGATCCCTTCATTGCGCCGCTTTATCGTGGTGCTTGCATACTTAAAAGCGCAACAGCCCTATTGATTTTTGATTGTTTACTTTACTCTCACTATCTGACATTCTCTGCTCCTGATGGCACACCTTGAAGAGGAAGATCTGTTTGCATTCTTTTAACTGTGAGAAATAACTGTCATCTCTGTCTTGTCATGGAGCACAGTTTAAACTTTTGACTAAAGGGAGTTACTTCATGTCTAGAGGGCTCTAATAATGTTAAAAAACGTATTTAGAAGGTCGTAAACAGGTTTTCAATGCTCTAACTGCGAAAATATTAGATTTACAAATAAAGAATCCTACTTCTTGGAAATCCATTTATCTGTCTGGAGCGGATCAACCGCTATAAACGAGGGTTTACTGTATAACTGTGCGGAGAATATTTATAAACAGTGTGGGATAGTTTCTAAGAGCTTTTACTTCTGTCATAAAACAATCAGTGATGTATTTAGAGTCTGCAGTTTGACATTAATGCCAGCATGCTCAGTGTAGGTATTGTAGTTTTAAAAAATGAAAATTTTGATAATTTACAGTGATCATATGTGTTTTGGAAGACATGAATTGGAAATATATTAAAGAAAGAAATTTGTTCTAATCTAGGACCTCTTTGAGTCAGGAACCAGGCAGGAGGAAGCTTATTCAATGCATCCTTTAATTTATCTTCATTAAGAGGGAGCACCCTGTTAAAGCAGTCTACTAAGGTATAGTGCCCCAAGATGACGTTTCAGCAAATGTTCACAGAAAAGAGATATAGAGTCATTCTTATAAGTACTGTAACTGAATTTGTATAACAATATTAATGCTTATTCTGATTGGTCCACTAGCTTGTATACACTCTGATTGGTTCATTGGCTTGTATACCCTAATAACATAACAAATAAAGGTCTCATTTATGCTACATTCTTGACCTTCAATATCTCTTAAATTCTTATTCTTTTATGGAAAATTGTGTACATGACAACTGGCAGATCTTCTTGGGTACATGAAAGAAGATGACATCTGCCAATTTCTTTAACCATCTCTAGGAACATTCTCTTTGTTCATTCAACCATTTCAGTTGTCTGTTCATGCTATTGGTAAGACAAATGCTATATATTTCTTTTTAATGTGCACTGCATACCAAAACACTTCATGCACAGAGAATAACATTTGCACATGTTTATAATTATTTATTTAAATATTTACTGTATAGCGAGCACAGTGAAATGCTAATATCTATTTAAAAAAAACAGTCATTTTCTATTATATTATTAATGAACATCATCACTAATACTATTTTGGTTTTCTAATCCATTAGTTTTCCTAGCATGGATTTTCTCCATACAAGTGGGAAAAGTCATTTAAAAATCAATGCTCGAAAGCAAATTCCATTCTGGTATTCTCTAAATTACACAGACTGTTTTTCTATGTAGCCCAAAAAGTCCCTACCAACCACGAAAGCATTAAATCTATACACATGCTAAACTGTTTGTAAAACGGCGATCACAGAGCTGCTTTTATGTCAGCTTCTTCATGTCATCCCGCCCCTCTCGGACAGGTCTCGACCACCTGAGGAGCAAGTCTCTCCCAGGTCATGACCTAGTGGTACTACACTATTATTTCCATGGCGCACCAGTTGAAAAACACTTGTGTATAATTATCAAGTTGTTGATGGTGATGAACAATTGAGGATAATATTTGCACAGTTTTAACACAAGTTTTCAGGTATGCCCATTAGTCAACAGTTGTTTTGATCGTTTAATTTTTACTTTCACACGTCTGTGTCTCATATGCTATGCCAATTTGATAATTCATACATTGGCCTCGTTTTCTTTTTTTTTTTTTAATTTTATTAACTTTACTGCAATCATTCCATACAAATCAATCAATTTTTCCAAAAAGTAGGATTAAGAACAAGTCGACCACCACCCCTGAGAGAGACAGCAAGGCCAACAGAGTAAAACTTAAGGCTTGTAAACATACCTAAATGAGTTTGATAAGCCAATAGAGATGGATGGAGAAGAAAAAGAAATGCAGAAATAATTGCTTCCTCTGTGCTTTAAGAGCTTATTCTAAAATATTACTGATTAGATCCTGCCATATTTTGAAAAAAATCTGTACAAATCCTCTGAATATTTGATTTTTTCCAATTTCAAATAGTATAGAACATCGGTTTCCCACTGACTTAAAAGAGGAGAGTTAGGATTTTTCCAGTTTAACAAAATCAGTCTACGTGCCAAAAGTGTAGTGAATCCAATCACAGATTGTTTGTCTTTCTCCACTTTAAACCCATCTGGAAGAACCCCCAACACAGCTGTTAATGGGTTAGGAGGGATTGTGAGACAAAGGCTGTCTAAAAGGTAATTAAAAATTTTGGTCCAGAATGATGTTAATTTGGTGCAGGACCAAAACATGTGACCCAATGAGGCTGGGACTTGATTGCAGCGTTCACAGGTTGGATCTTGCCCTGGAAACATTTTGGAGAGTTTTAGATGAGACAGATGTGCTCGATATATAATTTTGAGTTGAATAATTGTATGCTTTGTGCATATGGAGCTCGAGTGAATTCTCTGCATTGCTATTTTCCACTCCTTTTCTGATATATTGATTGAGAGATCTTTTTCCCATTGTCCTCTTGGATCTTTGAAAGGGAGGGACTGTAAAATAATTTTATATATTGCAGAGATGGTGTCTGAGTCCTTGAGACTGAGCAATATTTTTTCCAGCATGGACGAGGGTGCAAGATGAGGAAAATCACGTAGGTTCTGTTTAACAAAGTTCCTAATTTGAAGATAATGAAAGAAATGTGTAGCTGGAATGTTAAATTTGGAATGTAATTGTTCATAGGATGCAAAGACGTTGTCTACATAAAGATCTCTAAGCAAGTTAATCCCAAATTTTTTCCAGATATTAAAAACTGTGTATGTTTACGAAGGTTGAAAGAATTGATTCTCTTGCAGAGGTGCCACAGATAAAACCTTCTCCATCTTAAAATGCTTTCTACATTGGTTCCATATTCTGAGTGAGTGAAGCACAATTGGGTTATTAGTATATTGCCGATAATTTGCATTTATTGGGGCACAGAGCAGGGAATATAAAGAAGTACTGCAGGATTTTAGTTCTATTGTGGACCAGGCCTGTGTATGTTCATCTATTTGTGTCCAGGTTTTTATAGCTTGTATGTTTGCTGCCCAGTAATAAAACTGGAAGTTAGGTAGAGCCATGCCACCTTGTGGCTTTTGTCTTTATAGGGCCGCTCTTTGGATACGTGGATGTTTTGAGTTCCAAATAAATTAGGTTATTGTTGAATCTAATTGCTTAAAAAATTATTTATTGATGTATATTGGAATGTTTTGAAATAAAAAAGGAGCTTAGGAAGAATATTCATCTTAACAGTGTTAATTCTTCCAGCTAGAGTAAGATGAAGGGTTGACCATCTATGCAAGTCTTGCTTAATTTTTTCCATGCAGACGGCAAAATTTTGTTGATAAAGAGCTTTATGTTTACTTGTGATGTTTACCCCAAGGTATTTAAACTGTTCTGCAATGATAAAAGGCAGGGTGTCTAATCTAATATTATATGCTTGAGAATTCACTGGAAAGAGTACAATTTTATTCAGATTAATTCTGAGACCAGAGATCTTTTGAAATTCTGTGAGTGCTGTTAAAACTACAGGCACAGAATTTTGTGGGTCTGATATGCAGTACAGGCCAAAAGTTTGGACACACCTTCTCATTCAATGTGTTTTCTTTATTTTCATGACCATTTACATTGGTAGATTCTCACTGAAGGCATCAAAACTATGAATGAACACATGTGGAGTTATGTACTTAACAAAAAAAGGTGAAATAACTGAAAACATGTTTTATATTCTAGTTTCTTCAAAATAGCTACCCTTTGCTCTGATTACTGCTTTGCACACTCTTGGCATTCTCTCGATGAGCTTCAACAGGTAGTCACCTGAAATGGTTTTCACTTCACAGGTGTGCCTTATCAGGGTTATTTAGTGGAATTTCTTGCTTTATCAATGGGGTTGGGACCAGCAGGTGTGTTGAGCAGAAGTCAGGTTAGTTGGACGATCATTTATTTTTCAACAGGACAATGACCCCAAACACACCTCCAGGCTGTGTAAGGGCTATTTGACCAAGAAGGAGAGTGATGGAGTGCTGTAAATGTTTAGCTTAGTTTACTTATTGTCTTCTTTTCAATTTGCCCTTTAGGAAGGGATTCAAATTCAGTTTGTACTTGCTCAAGTAGTATTTTATGAATAGTTCAGGTTTAAGTACTTTGATTATGTTTAGACTATGACTATTTTTTTCATTCTTTTCTGTTGGTTGTATATTAAATTTGTGATTAAGTGTGTATTTACTTCATGATTTATGTATTAATTTTATAAAATTTTAATCACAATTCCCAGCTCCAAAAAAAGACGACTGTTTGAAACTCCCAGAACTCAACCAATTTCTAAATTGCTAAACTAGTACCAAACACCATACAAGCATGTTGGATACCTTAGTAAGTACAGATTGGTTCACGGAACAAACTTCATAGTTTGTGCATTTACTACTTAAACTATTCTTTTTCCACTGATATAATTAACTTTTTATGGCAGACTACGCAACATTTTTATGCGTACGCATTGTTTATACATGAGACCCCAGAAGATATGTGTTAATCGAAACAACAAGCAAGCCAAGGTGAAAACCATGAGTTAAACTGATCTTTTCATCAGAGCTAAGAAAGGAAACCAACTAAACATCAGGAGCCAGAGCAAGAAATTCGTTCAGAATTCTAATTTGCCATTATTAAATGGTAATTAAAGGGCTTTCTGTCAATCAACAGTACTTTTGGTTTAAATTTTAAAAGTACAGGGGTAGTCCCTAGGAAATGTGATAAATCAGTAGTGATGAAATTATTAGCCTCACCACTAACAATCATTGCCAAAATATTAACTTTATTTATTGTGGCTGGGACTAATAAGATTGGACTCCCTAACCTCAATTTCTCAATGCAACAATATGCAGACTGCACACTGTGATTGATTTCTGCAGGGTTCTCACTTAAGAAGTTTGTAAAATGTGTTTTTCCAGTATGATCATAATTAGAATTCCCCTGTGCTTGTTTTAGTCTCCGTTTGTCTTTAGTCATGTAAACAATCTCAGTGAAAAGACTGAAATACATGTCAGTGGTCAGTTCAGAGAATAATTTCTTTAGTGTCTGCTGCTCTGACTCTGTTAAATCAAACTTATTAAAGAATGCAGTCCATCTTGGGTCCCATGTTTTTTTATTATTAAACCATGAGAAACAATAAGGAAAACCGAAGAGGACTGGGTGATATGTGCTAGTCAAAACAAAAAGCAAACCAAACTCGTGAGTCAAACTGAGTAAAAAGTAAACTGAAAATCAGACTTTAGGAACCAGAACAAGAAATTTGTGACCGGGAATTCTATAAGTAAAAAGGCCTTTAGAAAATGACAAAAGAAAAGTTTTTTAATGTACCAATTCTGATAGGAAATAGCAGCCAGAGGTAATCTTTAACTCATTTACATTATTGATGCCTTATAATGTGACTCGTATGACAGCATTTCTGGCAACAAGGACCCATGTCATAATGGGAACAAAGATGGCATCATAGTAAGAATATTTAAAAAATATCAAATGTTGCTCAGTTTACTTTAAATGCAAATACTAATATTACATTCATAGTCCTTGTGTCAGAAATATTATGGCAGTTATGGAAAATATCCCAGCACCCACTTTAATAAGCATTCTGTAGTAAGTAGACTGTTCTCACATCACACTTAATGTGATTGATTAATGGTAGCAGCAAGGAAAACATCTGTAAAACTATGAACTTTTAAAATCTTTTCAGCCATTATTATGTTGTTGGATAAGTGTAAGAAAGATGACCTAATCCAAGCTGTGTATTTCTGGAGAAAGTACCACATGAGGTATGGGAATATAATTTCAATGCTATATATGAGACAAAAATATATTTAAAATAATCAGAAACATGCAGTACACTGAATCAGATTAATGGGGGATGCTAGAATCTTTAAAACATTTAACCAATCAGAGTGCCAGGAACAGTCATTGTAAACACTCCACTGTACCTCACAAAGTATGGGAGCAAGCCCTGAAGAAGAACAGCAGTCAACACAAGATCTGGGTTTGAAAGCAAATATTCTCTGTGCATTTTATATATAGAATGTAATCTGTTGTTACCCTTTAGCTCAGTTTTGAAAGGAAGTCTTTTTTGCATGTTAAATCAATCAGGGGTTTTCTCTTTAATAAAACCACCATATCTGATCTGAATTATGCATTATAAATTCACTATTGGCATCTAGGTTATGTTATAGATATTTAACTCAAACCTGCTTAATGTAGCAATGTTTAACTTCATACCCTGTACAATGTCACAGTAGTTTTCTTCTTCTAGCTTCTATAAGAGCTATATAGGATGCACAAGCCTGTTAATGTCAAAACAAGTTTATCTGCCTTGTCATAGAAATCCACTGGTTAATATCACTTTATTGCTTATGTTGCTTATTTATCAGCACTTTTAGTAAAAGGATGTAGTGGTGTCAAGATACTAAAGGACTAATGATGTTTGATTTGCTGTTTACATAACATCTACTAACACACCATTGGCTAGGTGAAAAGAGAGGTGCATAGGCTTTAACACTGAGTACCAAATTGCTAAAATGAAAGCTATTTAAGATATTCAGTTATCAGCGTAAGTGAAAAAAAACTATAGACAAGTATTAACATTACTTGGCAACACAAAGAAGTTTCATTCATCACTAGCAGCAGCAAACTGCAGGCACATACTGTATGTGGGCGTCAAAGAGCTGCTGCTCAAATGGTAGGATTGTGGACAAAGCTAATATCCTGATCCATTTTTTATGTAATAGATATTTTCCTTCTTCCACCACCACCTATAACTTTAAGTAATATGGCCAATAATGTGTCTTCCCTTGACCTTCTGTTTGGACTGTCCATAATTAATGACTAAGTAAGGGGACAACTGAGGAGGCTACATAGGAAAAGCTGCGGGACCAGACAGAGTCAGTCCTCAGGTTCTTAAGGACTATCCTCCGTTATTTTTTCATTCTGTCACTAAGGTGTCAGAAAGTACTACTGCTGTGGAAAACCTACAGTATTGTTCCAGTTTCAAAGAAAGCAGGCGTTTCTTTACCTAATTACTTTAGACCAGTGGCTCTTATGTCCTACATCATGAAAACCTTCAAGAGGCTGATCCTGGCATATACACGACTTCTTGTGAGAAACCATTGAGACTCAAAAGATTGGGGTGGAAGATGTATCCAGCAGCAGTTTTTTTAATTTCTGCAGAACATTCAGCACAATCCAGCCATGCCTGTTATGGGGTAAATATGAAATAAGGACATGGATAATTCTTTGGTATCTTGGATAATGGGGCTGTCTGTCAGGCAGACTACGGTTTATGAGGCCTAAGGACTGTCTCTGTGAATGTGAACAACACTTTTGCACTACAAGTATTAGTAATATCTCCTTTTCTCATTGCCCAAAAATACAACACAATGTCATGTCACATGCAGAAATTTTCAGATGCTTAATACACTAATGGGGTGTGTTGATAAAAGCAATGAGACAGAATATATGAGTCAGGTGGATAACTGTTTCTTGGTGGAAAGAGAATGGCCTGCAACTTAACAATAGCAAAACCAATGAACTAGATATTAGCTTTTGCTGAACAACCAGGCCTCAATGCGCAGTCACTATTCATGGAGTAGATGTGGACGTGGTGCACTTCTACAAGTACTTTGGGTTCCACATCAATGATAGGCTGGACTGGTCTAGTAATACAAATGAACTATATAGGAAAGGGCAGAGCAGGATATGACAGGTGATTAAACCAAATGCAGCAAGAAACCTATAATGTGTTGTGTGCAACAATGTGTTGAGTGCAGTGTCTCAGTAATTTCATTTAGCATAGCTAATTTGAGATTGATATACTAAATGGTCTAGAGAATGTCTTCTCGCCCTATATGTAGAAAATTGTCAAGTTGTTTTAATATTTAAATAATTGGTCTTTCATTGAGATGAAATTGTTTTTATATCTTTTGATAATTAATTGTAATTCAAGCCTATGGTGTCATAATTGTACATGTATATCAACATTGCTACACTTAAGGTTAGTTCCCCTAAAATATTTTTGACCTGCTAAAACACAGGTGCCATGAGTAATGTCCGGAATTACCTTTATAGACCACATGAAACCACATGCATACATTAGCAAAATGTGTAGAAAGTTAAAATTAATTAGTACGAAAGGCTCAAAAATAGTCCAAATGCACTCTATCCAATAAGGCACCTCATCAGTCTACGAGGAAGAAGGGAGTTTTTAATTTTGTTATCTTCAACTATACTCTGCTTTGAAAACCAGCAGCTTATTGTCTGTAAGGGCTAATTTAATTTGTTCACCCTTGTTTTTTATTTTACCATGTCCATCACAAAAATGCTTTGCTATCAAAATATCATACACACAAGTGGTCTTACATTCACTTACAGTACCTTAAGTTATCATAAGGGCACTTGTGTATAGGTTTTCTATGGAGCAATTTCAGAAACAAGTTTGTATCTTGTAATGATCTCCTGGTTTAAGTAACTTCTCATTTAATATCTTTTTTATTTCCTGAATTTGGCATACTGTATCTCTGACTTGGAAGGCCATGTTAGATTTTGATTACAGCCAATTATTTAATTATATACTGTTCCTGAAATCCTTTGTTAATTAGAATGCTGACTGTCCTGTATTTGTACAAATCTGTGTCTAAGCTTCTTAAATATTAGATATGTAAATATTTAACAAATTGACTTTTTTTAAAGCAGATAGCCTACAGTGATAAAGCATAGCTGTGATAACTAATTAATGTTATGTGGGACAAAATACTGATTTACTGTACACTGTAATTCAGGGCCCCTAAACCTTAAAAAGGCCAGACTCTTTCAAAAGAGGTCTATACCTTTAACCCAGTAATAGGCCTGTGACCGATATAGTAAGGGAGAAGAAAAAGATTTAAATTGCTGGCCCTAATAACAAAGCTAATAATAACCCAGTTTATTTTATTGAACATAAAGTTCAGAAGACAAACAAAGATTTAAAAAAAGTAAACTGCAAAAAATAAAATAATGGGATGTTTTAAGAAAGAAATAAGAATAATTAAGCAAGGTATATAAAAAAGCCTAGAAGCAAATTAGCAATAACAGAATCAAAAATCCAAAACCTAAAGTAAAGATCTAAAGGCCAACAAAAACTTCCAAGGTGAGTTCAAAGGTGATGTGAACAATATAAACAGGAAAGCTAATATTCGGCACTGGGTTGAGGCATCACAGGCCTTCAAATAGTACTATATCACAGAGAGCAGGTACAGTGTCAGGAGGTCCACAACTTGTGCTCACCAAACAAAAAGTAGGATATGTAACTAGAAAAAAATAACAAAATGACAAAAGAAAAAGTAATGACTACACAATAAAATCCTAAACAAATTTTCAGTACATCAAGAGAGTAAGCAAAAATTATTCAGTAAAACAAATCACAAAATAATGTATAAAAAACAACAAAAAAAGGAAAGAAAAAATCAAAGCAAAAGAGGTAAAAGACTGTAAATCTGAAAATGTTTATTGAAATTAATTAACTTACTGAACACTATTTAAACGGAAAGTTGCCCTATCAATAAAATGTGCAAAACGTAGCTACAACTTCAGTTCAGACATGGAAGTATTTTTAAATCTACGTAGAAGCTATCAAAACTAGAGAGTGAGACGTTCATTAACCTTGGACTTTAGCAAACCATACAAATCTGGTTATGGTATTGTTTGTAATGAAAACCTACATTCTTTGTAGCTCTCCAAAGGCAGACATGGGCTCTCTATCATTTGTTTATTCACTTTACATTAGATTATTTTTCCATAATGCTATACTGATATAATTTTTAATTGTCTTTAAATTCAGAAATATTTGACTCATCAAATATTAGGTAGAATATTTGCAGTAGACATCCACCTCAATATAATGTAATGTAATTTACATTAACTGTGGAACACTTTGCAATTAACATGGCTATTCTGACACTGTATTGATTCCATGTTCTGATGAATAAAATGTGTTCTGTGAGTAAATGCAAGACCAAATGTCTATTTCATTGGGGTACCTAATGAAATTATTTCTCAGTGTGTACTATTCTAAAAAAAAAAAAAGCATTACTATTTGTAACCCTGGCTATAAATGTTACACTTCATGATTGAAATCACGGGTCTGGAGTCTCTTTCTATAATTTATGCACTGCCAGAAGTCACAATCCTTCATTAATACAGTATGTATATCAGTATTCTTTTCCACCACATCTCCAAAAATTAGGTTAGCTTGATTACATTTTAGATTGGCCCAGAGAATACCCCATGATGATTTTTAACTTATTCCCATTGTTGCCATGATAGACACTGATTCATTGCTACCTTTCAGAAGTAGAACTACAGTATATTCAAAAAATAATTAGTTCCAAGTTTTCTTTAAATACTTAAAGAACACAGCAGATGCACTGAAATGTAAACATAAATCACACTAATACAATGCTTTAGCTAATAACATGTTATTTCCATTCTCTTATTCATCATAATGTGAATCAGTCTGTACCCATGACTATAAACTTAATTTATGTTTAAATGACCAACATCTTGAAGGAAAAAAGCTAACTGACAGAGTATTGTATGAAATGCGAGTTATAAGTAAAAAAAGCTCCCACTTGTTCTGAAACATCAGAGGTGCAGAAGGGTGAAATATTAGATATATTTTTTACAAAGTGTTTGTGAAATTTTGAGTAGAAAAAATATCAAATCAAGGCACTATTTTTATTGTATAGCTAACATACAAACAGGTTGTACTGTAAAGGTAAGGCTGCAAATGAGATTAAACGCAGCTTTTTAGATTGAAATGAATTTTGTAAACAGTCATTCACTTTAAAAAAATATTTGGGGACAGGGAGGGAATGTGTACATTGAAGAAACTTTGTCAACAGTCTGAACATGCCAAAACAATAAGAATATTAACAAAGTCAAGAACCAGTCTTTTTCTTAATTCTTCACATTTGCAGTTACACCCTCATCTTAAGAACTTGCTTTGTTCTTGCAAGTGTTTGCTTACTTTTGCCTAAGTACATATGAGTGGTGTGTTTACAATTAAGCCTTTGCAGCAATTTATGCAATGCTGTGTGCTAATTTCTCCACAGATCAAATCATACTGTACCAACATGTTACAAGAGATGTACTATATTTTGTAAGGTTTGTTTAATGAAATAAAGAGTGCTGTATTATAGCTTTGTTAAGAGTTATCTGTTAAAGAATGAGTTTTTGTGAACAATAGTACAGTAATCTAAAAATCCCTAAAATTTCCGCAGTTAATAATGTACCATATGAAGAATATGAAAAAAATACCAGGGTATTGACAACAGGCATTTAAAATAGATACACTACTTTCTTTCTCTGAAAAAGACTTGCTGTGTGCCAGTGTTTGTCAGAGTGATACTTTACTCCTTATGAATTATATTACACATACAATATTTTCAGATTGCACTGAACTAGTATGAGTTCACACATCATCGCCAAAAATTAATCAGACTCACCCAAAATTGATGTGTATGTAATAAGTAACAGAAGTGATGGGCATGCAGTAAATACAAGACAGTAAGCAAATAAATGTTAAAACAAATCCCCAGTACTTCCTGGAGCAGCTGTCTACTTCCCTGCCACTCAGAGAGTAATTGTTTAACAGAATTGTCATTCATCACCATTTCAGTCACCCTTAAACTCCAATGTAATGTGCTTATTGCTGTAACAATATTCTGTATATAAACAGTAACCTTATTCATGGTAATATACTGTAATGTTAACAATAACAGCAAAAAACAGTGTCACTAGAATTACACTTATATATGTAATGATGTGTGTGTTACAAAGAGCCATGCCAATAAGTACATCTCTTACTGTAGAATAGATTTGTTACTGTATTATCATAAATTGTATAAAGTTGTGGCAAAGCCTATTAATGATTAATTTTCATTAGGCCTTTTTGTTGTGGCAATTATATGGCTGTCATTTTTAGTAGTCTGCTTATACTACTCAATGTCATGAGGAGCTGGTGCCTATACAAGGCAGGAACCAACCCTTGAATAGCACCCATTTATTGCAGGGCAAGAAAATGCACACTTCTGTACTCTTTCACAATGGGCCAGTATAGAATTACTAACTGACCTACTCTGAATATCTCTGTGATGTCTAAGGAAAGCTAGAGCACCTGGAGGAAAAATAAAGATTAGCAAACAATATTTTAACTTTGAAAACCATATGCCTTCTTTCAATAGCAGTTTTTCATTCTTTTATTTATGCTGAATTCAATTTTCAAAATAGTCAAGGTGGCAGGTGACTGTTTCAGCAGCAACATTACATCTACTTCCACATTAAGTGTCTTGCATTTCATACAACAGAAATAATGACAAATGCCAGATATACAAGATTTGTATTTCAGTGCAAATATCTGATTTGATATGGTATGAGTGCACTTGCAAAAACAGAAGGTTCTTATACTAAGTTTAAATCATGACTAACTTTCTGCAAACTCACTCACTGTTTAAATACTGCTTTACAAAAATAATTCTGATAAGTTAATGTTAAATGGAAGTCAAAATATAAAAGAGGTTTTTACTTCCTTGACACAATATGAATATAACAATGAATGCCTTAATAAAAAGACAGAGCAGAAAACTCCATTATCAGTTTTTCTTTTCATTTTTATCTCCGGAAAGTCCCAAGCAAATAAATGATGATGAGAGATTTTTGGAAATGTCATATTTTTATGTGCAAGATAATCAAATTAAAGCAAGCAGAGTCTTGTCAGGAGAATTATCTACAGCTTCTGTCATTTTAAAAAGACTTCCTTTATTCTTAACAAACATAGATACAGATATACAGGGTGGTCCAGATCTAATTATGCAGATCCAGATCGTCTGGATGACTTTGATTTATGCAGGGACGATTCCAGTTCTTCATGTCAGTTCGCACACTTCTTGATGATCCAGGATTTTTCGGGTGATTTTCTATGTAATAAACTTAATAAGTTATAGCGTAATGAAAATTGCATAATTAGATCTGGACCACCCTATAGATATACAGTATACACATATACATATTGTAGTCCCTCTGTATCCACATTGAATGCTTTCCATGATTCCTTGAAAGTTCTTGAAAAACCCATGGATGCAGAAACTGTGCACAGGTACAAATTAATTGACACTGTGGGGAAAAAATGGGGTTAGGCTGACTCTGGGAGGACTGGTGGTGGGAGATGGGGTCAGACGGAAGCACTGGCCCTGTGCTTTTGCCCCTTGAGGCTTTATAATGATCCTTCCGCAGTTTCACCTTTTGAAAGCTTGTTACCAATTTTACTTCCCTTAAAGTCAAGTTCAGTTGTCTTCTAGGGCTCTGTCAGAGACTGTGAATGACTGTGGCTCTGCCAACCTGAGGACCTCACTAAACCATCCAATTGGCAGTAGCGATGGGAGTTGTGTACAAAGGGCAGGGACTCATTGGAAATTTAAGACCTGCGCTCATTTGGAATTCTTTATTAGTGGGGAGTAATTTCAAGCCTTGGTCCCAATTATGAATGGGGTTCAATGGCTAATACACGCCACTCAGCGCCAGGCAGATGCCCGTTAGTCTGTTCAGTGCAGCATACATGCAGCCCCCAAAGATCTAAGGGTATCACATACTGTAACTATTATTGTTTCTGCATGGGAGGCCTCTCAGAAATTTTTTTTCTACTGTGCATGGCCGTGAATGAACACAAGTAGACTGCGGGTATTGCAAAATAGGTTATACTTTTGAAGAATTTGATAAGTGAATCCATAGTGAAGTTTTACTGTATTAAGCAAAATAAAAAGTATATGCAAGTTAGGTGCATTGGAGATCCCAAATTGTCCATAGTGTGTGCTTGGTGTGTGTGTGTGTGTGTGTGAGTGCCCTGTGGTGGGCTGGTGCCCTACCTAGGGTTTGTTTCCTGCCTTACGACCTGTGTTGGCTGAGATTGCCTCCAGCAGACCCCCGTGATCCCTGTAGTGAGGATATAGCGGGTTGGATAATGGATGGATGGATGGATGGTATAAAAGATATCTACGCTCACGATATCACTACCACAAACCTGGGCAGGATGCCAGCCCACTGCAGGGCACACACACACCAAGCACACACTAGGGACAATCACACCTAACCTGCATGTCTTTGGACTGCAGGAGGAAACCAGAGTACCTGGAAGAAACCCACACAGACACAGGGAGAACATGCAAACTCCACGCAGGGAGGACCCGGGAAGTGAACTACTTTATTAACTACAGTATTAACTACTGATTAAATTAAGCAAACTTTTATTTTTTAGTTTCTGCATTTTTGCTTCAACTTAGAAAATACTGGGTTTTCTTAGAAATGTAGCTAGCATTTGTGTGTAACACGAAGATGAATTGGTTTTCATAAACAATTAGTTTTGAGGACACAAGTGATTATGATTCTGAAGGAGCCCCTTTAGTATTCATGTTATGTCCAGATTTGTCAACTAAATTCTATTTTAATTGTGAGCATTAAGATTCAGTTAAGAAAACAAATTCCCAAGAAAACAGTAAACCAGAAAAGAAGAAAGTGATTTTGAGTGAAAGTGAAAGTGAGTCGGACTATGTCCACTTACTTTGCTCATTTGGTCACTCTGTTTTGCAGCTCACCTTTTTAAATGATTATTTTAATTATTGTTATTATTTTACAAATGAAAATTAGTTTCTACCGCATACAAAAAATCAATTAATTATAAACCAACACAGCAAAACCATTGGTGTTGCTTTATGGAGGGGCAGGGAGTTTAGGACAGGCCAGGTTTAGATCTATACATGGAAGAACAAACAATGGTGTAGAAATAAAAATGCATAGTAATGTAAATTCTAAGCAAACATTTAAATGTAGAAGGAGTAACACATTAAAAATAGTTTGCCTTAATGCTAGAAGTATCAAAAATAAGCTGAGTTGGAGTTGTACTGTATGTAGCAGAGCATAATTATGATATTATATCAATAACGGAAACCTGGCTAAATAACAAAGATGGGGATTAGTGTAACATAGAGGGGCACGCATTTTTTAGGAAGGATAGACAGAATAGAAAAGGAGGTGGGGTTGCTGTTTATGCCAAACAGGGTTTAAATGTAAGACCTCTTCAGTTGGATGATGAGCCCCATCTTAGTGAGGACATGTGGCTTCACCTGGAAAATATTAGGGAAACAGGTCTTATTTTAGGCGTGTGTTATAGACCACCCAATTCAGACAGTAATTTCAACACACATCTTTTTAGTAATATCAAACACAGCATGTTAAAGCACCAACACGGGGTGAAGCCTGTCTGGATTTAGTATTTTGTAATAATCAGGATAGAATTGAGGGTGTAGAGGTGATTGAACCACTAGGGTCTAGTGATCATATTGTAATACAATTCTCAGTATTTTGTAAGAGTGTAGATGCAAAGACTAAAATTGTTAAGTTGAACTTTGGTAGGGCTAATTTTGAGCAGATTCAACAAAGTCTAAGTAGGATACACTGGGATAAGCTTTTAAATGTGGAGACAGTCGAGGAGCAGTGGAACAGGTTTAAAAATGTTTTACATGTAATGCAGGACAGATACATACCTAAATTTGGAATTAATAGGAAACTAAAAAACTCCACGGTGGATTAATAAAGATTTAAAAAAAGAAGTTGCAAAGGAAAAAACTGCTGTATAAGGCATATAAGACTAATGACTGCAAAGAGAATTGTAGAGCGTATGAGAACATGAGGGCAACCATTAAGAAGGATATCAGGAGGCTAAAAGACAGTTGGAGAGGAATATAGCAGATAAGGCGAAAGAAGACCCCAAGAGATTCTTTCAGTATTTTAGTAGTAAAAGAACAGTAAAAGGAGGTCAAGTGCATCAGGAATAGTAAAGGGGAATTAAAAGATACAGACAGTGAAATAGCAGATGCCCTAAACTTACATTTTTCTGAGGTGTTTACAAGTGAGCAAGTGGATAACCTCCCAGAGGTAAACGCGACTACTAAGGAGGTACTGAGGGATTTGGAAATTGTAGAGGGAGAAGTGCTGCTCAGATTAAATAAGATGAAATCAAACAAATCACCAGGACCAGATAATATTTATCCTAGTGTTCTTAAGGAGGCTAGTGAGTACATATATAAACCCTTGACACATATTTTTAGGAAGTCACTGTGCACTGGAGAGATTCTGAAGGACTGGAAAATGGCAAATATCATCCCATTATATAAAAAGGGTGACAGGGCAGATCCAAGCAACTATAGGCCAGTAAGCTTAACATGCATCACAGGAAAATTAATGGAAGAATTATTAAGGATAAGATTGAGCAACACATGGCAAGGACAGGAGTTATTCTGAACAGTCAGCATGGGTTCAGAAGAGGGAGGTCGTGTTTTACTAACATACTGGAATTCTATGAGGAGGCAACAAAAGGATATGATCAAAGTGGAGCATATGATATTATTTATCTGGACTTTCAGAAAGCATTTGATAAGGTGCCACATGAGAGGTTGGGCATCAAGTTAAAAGAAGTGGGAGTTCAGGGTGATGTTTTTAGGTGGGTGCAGAATTGGCTCAGACACAGGAAGCAGAGGTGATGGTGCAGGAACCTCATCAGAACTGGCCGATGTTAAGAGTGGTGTTCCACAGGGGTCAGTGCAAGGGTCGCTGCTATTTTTAATATATATAAATGATTTAGATAGGAATATAAGTAACAAGCTGGTTAAGTTTGCAGATGATACCAAGATAGGTGGATTAGCAGATAATTTGGAATCCGTTATATCATTACAGAAGGACTTGGATAGCATACAGGCTTGGGCAGATTTGTGGCAGATGAAATTTAATGTCAGTAAATGTAAAGTATTACACATAGGAAGTAAAAATGTTAGGTTTGAATACACAATGGGAGGTCAGAAAATCGAGAGTACACCTTATGAGAAGGATTTAGGAGTCATAGTGGACTCTACGCTATCAACTTCCCGACAGTGTTCAGAAGCCATTAAGAAGGCTAACAGAATGTTAGAATATATAGCACGATGTGTGGAGTACAAGTCCAAGGAGGTTATGATCAACCTTTACAATGCACTGGTGAGGCCTTATCTTGAGTGCTGTGTGCAGTATTTGGTCTCCAGGCTACAAAAAGGACATAGCAGCACTAGAAAAGGTTCAGAGAAGAGCGATTAGGCTGATTCCAGGGCTACAGGGGTTGAATTATGAGGAAAGATTAAAAGAGTTGAGCCTTTACAGTTTAAGCAAAAGAAGATTAAGATGTGACATGATTGAAGTGTATAAAATTATGAAGGAAATTAGTACAGTGGATCGAGACTATTATTTTAAAATGAGTTCATCAAGAACACGGGGACACAGTTGGAAACTTGTTAAGGGTAAATTTCTCACAAACATTAGGAAGTTTTTCTTTACACAAAGAACGATAGACACTTGGAATAAGCTACCAAGTAGTGTGGTAGACAGTAACATGTTAGGGACTTTCAAAACTCGACTTGATGTTTTCTTGGAAGAAATAAGTGGATAGGACTGGTGAGCTTTGTTGGGCTGAATGGCCTGTTTTTGTCTACAGTGTTCTAATGTTCTAATCACTACAAGAGTTAATTTAACTCTTAAAAGTATTTGGAAAGTATAGATATGGAGAGTAACTTTATAGCGTACCTCTGTTTAATAAGGTTTAGAAAATAAGATTGATTTTAAATTTTATCAGTCAAAGCCATTCAAAGCATGTCATGTGACATTAAGAGGAAGCTATCAACTAGCATTTTCCTGAATTTACAAGTTACAGTATGTAGGTAGGTCCAGTTGGAGGGAAACATGAACAGGGCAAGATGAGTATTAACGATATCTTGCTAAAGAACCCTTGAATTTTTATTTGCAAAAGGAAACACTGAACTGTGAAAAATGTTGATACCTGCACTTAAAATGTTAGTGATACCCCAATGGCAAGTGAAAACACTACTGCTAACTTTGCTAACTTTACTGCGAGCACTATTACTGAGTCTCCTGGGAAATCTATAATCACTTTACACAAAATCACTATAATCACTTCACTGCCAAATGTCAAAGGATTGGCCAGTTTCACTGAATAGAAGTACTGAAACATTCTTTTTTCCCCCATTTTATGTTACAATGCTAAGAGCCCTCCCCTGGGTCCTGTTCTTCATTTTAAAAAGTAGTAGACTGCATTTAGGTCTGCTCTTCCTGCATTGAGTGTTCCACGAACATCCCTAATAAACTAAGTTATATAAAAATATCAAAGGTAGTTATTAAAGATAAAAGACACATAAAATGATACATTTTTTAACATTTGCCTAAGAACAAGCAACAGTGTAACAAATGCCAGCTGTAGATTTTATTAATAATAATTCTTTACGTTTATGTAGTTATTGTATAATTTTGGCAATGTTTCGCTTGTGTAATTTTTTTAGTAGGCTATTTTTTTTCTCATCTACCATAAAGCAAAACAAAATTGCCAAATTACAATGAAACAACACAAGGGTCTTGAGTGTGAGCTATCCATACTGGCATGCAGCCAACAAGTTAAAATCCTAAGCTTAAACAGATATCTTAATTCTGATATTACTTAGCTTAAGCATCTAAACATTACCTAATATATGTTGGATGATGAGCCCCATCTTAGTGAGGACATGTGGCTTCACCTGGAAAATATTAGGGAAAGAGGTCTTATTTTAGGAGTGTGTTATAGACCACCCAATTCAGACAGTAATTTCAACACACATCTTTTTAGTAATATCAAAAAGGCAAGTTTACAGGGAGATATAGTCATGGGGGACTTTAATTATCCAAATATTAACTGGGATAACCTTGCAGATGGAGGAGCACAAGAGCAGGAGTTTTTAAGAAGTAATCAGTGACTGTTTTTTAACACAGCATGTTAAAGCACCAACACGGGGTGAAGCCTGTCTGGATTTAGTATTTTGTAATAATCAGGATAGAATTGAGGGTGTAGAGGTGATTGAACCACTAGGGTCTAGTGATCATATTGTAATACAATTCTCAGTATTTTGTAAGAGTGTAGATGCAAAGACTAAAATTGTTAAGTTGAACTTTGGTAGGGCTAATTTTGAGCAGATGCGACAAAGTCTAAGTAGGATAGACAGGGATAAGCTTTTAAATGTGGAGACAGTTGAGGAGCAGTGGAACAGGTTTAAAAATGTTTTACATGTCAAGCAGGACAGATACATACCTAAATTTGGAATTAATAGGAAACTAAAAAAAACTCCACGGTGGATTAATAAAGATTTAAAAAAGAAGTTGCAAAGGAAAAAACTGCTATATAAGGCATATAAGACTAATGACTGCAAAGTGAATCGTAGAGCATATGAGAACATGAGGGCAACCATTAAGAAGGATATCAGGGAGGCTAAAAGACAGTTGGAGAGGAATATAGCAGATAAGGCGAAAGAAGACCCTAAGAGATTCTTTCAGTATTTTAGTAGTAAAAGAACAGTCAAGGAGGAGGTCAAGTGCATCAGGAATAGTAAAGGGGAATTAAAAGACACAGACAGTGAAATAGCAGATGCCCTAAACTTACATTTTTCTGAGGTGTTTACAAGTGAGCAAGTGGATAACCTCCCAGAGGTAAACACGACTACTAAGGAGGTACTGAGGGATTTGGAAGCATCTAAACATTACCTAATATATGTTTTATATATGTGTAATATATGTGTTAGTGTCTGAGGGAGCCCTTCTGCAAAAATCTGTGAACTAAAATTGAGACTGCAAGATTGACCGTAACAGCAGCCTTACATAATGCTCAGGAAACAACAATTATGGGACAACACTTACTGTATAATAAAGCACTTAAGATGCTCTCTGCAGCATCTTTTTGTGCAGTTTGATGGTGGTACAGATACTCACTTGGATTGACAGTTCACAGAAGTAAGAAAAACAAGTGGATTGTGTGACGCTTTTGCACCACAGGTGGTGAGTGAGTGACTCAATTTGGCACAGGAGAACATGATTTAGGGTTAATGAGGGCCAGCACATTACACATAATAAATCACACTAATTTAAAAAAAAGTGTCATGCCACTACTGCCCTAATAACCATTTAGCAGTTTTTGACCATTTTACTCTTGGATGCAAGAGCATTTTAAGTAACTCCAAGAAAACATTAAATAACTAAAAGTATGTTTGTGAACTCTGTTACAAATGGAGCACAAGAATATGAGAGAGCATCGTGCTATTAAGTCTTACAAGTAACTTCACAAAAGTTCAAGTCCTACAGAGTGCACAAAAATAATGTTTGATTGTGGGAAATAGTTTTTCACTGGTATAACCTAATTCAATCAAAACTACCAAATATTGCAGTCTCCAACATGACAATGCACCTATTTACTGTTAACCATCTGTTAAGGTGTTCCTGCCTTGTAAGTACATTGCAGTGCTTCTGCTTTAATTGTATTTGCTAGGTCTGTCACCAAGTGACATTTCTGAGTTTTTTAAGTTGAACAATCACCTAAGGACATTGTGTTCAATGTAATGATGGACTTCAAAGAAAAATGTGTGAGAGTGATATAGGTAAAGAATAAGCAGAAAAAGCCACAATTCTCACCTGCTTAAAAAGACAAAAATTACCCTTATACCAAACAAAACAGAAATGAACTGTCTTAATGATTACCAACCAGTGCAACTTGCTCTCATTGTGCTAAAATACTTTGGGAGACTTGAACTGCGCACAATACACTTAATATTCCTGATAGCTTGGAAAACATTCAGTTTGTTTATCTCAACAACCGGTCCATATGGTATGCCATATAGCTTGTATTTCATGCCATCTAGACACAACTGGATAATATAAAGAGCTATGCCATAGAACTCTTTAAATATAGCTCAACAAAGTGCGCTGTTATTCCATTAAGACTGCTGATAAAGCTCCTAGGCATGGGATTTTAGTAGCAATTGGCCTCTGTCCTACCTAACTGGCAAAACACAATATGTGTAGATTGACAGGATCACTTCCTAACACTGATCCTCAGCACAAACATTGCATAAGGCAGTGTGGTGAGTCTTGTGCTGCATTTGTTGTATACCTATGACATTTTGGCCAAACACAACTCTGTTAAGCTTGCAGATCACACCATAGTTGTAGTATTGATCACCAATAAGTGGGCTTACAGTACTGCAAGAGCAACATCCTCCTTAATATCAGCTAAACTAATAAACAGATCATAGACTTTAGCAATGAGATCCTAATCCATACTCCCATCTATTGTGTATTAGTTGAAATGGTCAGAAAAAAGTAGTTTTGATTTCATGGGCTCACCATCAATACTACAATACATTCTGGATGTTAATAAGAAGTCTCTCCAATGTTTTTATTTCCTCAGATGCCAGAGAAAAGTCTATATGTTTCCATCTGTGTTGACCTACCTCTGTGGGTACACAATGGAATCCATTCTGATTGGCTGCTTAACATCCTCCTACAGCATGTGCTTAGCTCAGGACCACAAAGCAATACTGAGGGAGGTTATGTCAGCTCAGAATATTACTGAGACATGGTTCTTTAATTCAGGTTTGGCCCCAAATAGATAAGAATAAAGCAAACATTCTGATAAAATTTTTTTACCTAGACATATTCATTACACACTTTTCCCCTAAAATGTTAAAACCTCTGGTGTTTTTTTCCCCTCAAAAAAACTCATAGAACTAAGGAGAAAGAATGTCCAAACTGATTTGAATAGGTCTTTAAAGTAGTTATCCCACCTGTTTTGCTGAAGCTATAATGTACTGTCACTTTTCTTCCTCCACTATTTAGTGAATGGTACAGGATCAATGGAATTTACTGTATACCCCTAGATTCTGGGACAGTTTTACCCTCAGGCCTGTAAGACTAGTTGTACTGACCTCTACGTGAGCTTATATATATATATTGTGACCAGGTGAAACAGACCAAGGTAGGGCAGGTGAAATGTTGGGGTACCAGCTGGGCTACCCTGTTTAATTGTCACAAAATAAGGTATGTTTTGAATAGCCTGACAACAAATCACAGAAGCAATAACAGGAGCTCTGTCCTCGGTGCCTGCTCGATCAAATTGCAACGCTACTTTCTGGATATGGTCTGTTGTCACGTTGTCTGGGCCAGAAGGAATGGATCCATGTCAGTGTGTAGCAGGCAGGGGTAGGAGTTCTCCTTTGGCGTCTTCTTGGAATTATGTAGAGAAGATACAGTTAGTGCCAGTGCCCCCTCTCTTCTTTAAGAGGCATCACTTAACTCATCAGAGCCTGGAAGAAGGTCCCCAGGCACACGTGTGACAATATCTTCTGATTCTGCATTAATGACTGCTTTTAGATTCATTGTCTGTTGTCTGTTTATGGTGTTATGCTACTATCACTAGTCAGTGGGAGACATACATTTGCTGTAAGAATCTCTTTGAATACATAAATTTCAACCTGAAATTAAAGAGTATCTTTTCTTTTTGCGGTGGTGTTGAAAATATGCTTTTGTGGCTTCCAATATTTTTTTTTCCCTGCTGATCTCAAACAAATATTCTTCTGTCATTTGTTCTTTCAAAGCTTAATGTGAAAATCTTAATTTTCTTTTCTTTTGCTGTTTGATCCTTCCCAAGTCCACAGAATGAACAATTGCTTTTGGCATTTTCTTAGTTGATTACAATGTTTGTTTCCTAGTATATCTCCTATACTTTATTTTCCTCATTTGTGTAGGCATATGCTGTAGCTTTGCAATATCACTAAACTGTTATTGTTCTATTTTGATTTTAAGTAGTCTGTGCTTATCAATTTTTTTGTCTTCTCTTCCTGTTTTTATAGACCTGCACCCTTCAGAGAAGAGTTAGATTTTATTGTACTTGACTGTTCTCAGTCTAAGAGGATTGTTGTGTCTGACAGTATTCATGGAATATGGAATCAGTACAACTCTGTTCAGATTGTTAAAGGAATTTGTTTTGTGTTCCATTTGTCTTTAGGAAGTATACAATACAGTTATTCATTTCTATATATTTCACATCATTAACCAGATAGACCCTCAGTGTTGTCTGTATGCTTTTATCACCATATAGCAATCAGGGTGATCTATAATGAATTTCCAGTGTCGCATTAATGTTGCCTATTGTTAGGTAAAGCAAAATTGCTATATATTACTATATACTATATGGAAATATATGAGATAATTGAAAAATATTTTCAAATACTGGATGATGTGTCCATTTAGTTTTTTATTTAAACTTAACTAAATCATATTAATTATTGAGCAAAGCCCTCTAATTATATAAAAATCTCAATGTCTTTTCCACTTTACAAATTACAGTACAGTTTACTTTATTCTACAAGCAAGCAACTATGTGCCTTGCAATCTTATAGTTTTACCATATTTATTATATACTAAAGTTTCTTTTTAGTCATATTTTGTTTATTGGAGTTTCAACAAATTAATATGATAGATACTTGTAAAGAAAAGTAACCTTTTGACCTTTTGTTTAAGGTGCAACTTTTAAATTGAGGCTCTTGTATTACAACTGATCTTACAGTGGACCGCAACCCAGTCCAGGGTTGGGTCATGTTTAGTGTCTGATGCTGTGTGTTAGGTTCTATTCCCATCTATCCTCTTTAATAAAACCCTCTGTGTGCGTCCAGGTGTCCGTGTGTGTGTCGCACCGTGGACACACACACAATGGAAGCTGGGCACACAGTGAATGGCCTTGCCACGGCCGTGCATGATAAGAAATAAAGGACACCATTGCTGGGGAGAGTGCTGACTGGGTAGTCGCGGCCACGCACATAAAATCCGTTGCTGGGGAGACGCCACACATACAATAATCAGCTGCACGCCAGCACAGATTAAAACACTCCTGGGGAACTAAACCGTACTTGCTGGGGAGACACCACGAGTACGATTATCAGCTACACTCCACACATTAAAATTAAAGACACACAATACAGTGACACATATTACAGCCATATACAAGCCAGTATTACTGTAAGAGAAAATGTTATGGACGTAACTACTAACAACATGCCACCCAAAAAAAAAAGGACAAAAGACACAGACAATCAACTCCTGTATAAGCAACATCTCCTGGAAGAACGGTCAGCTCAACAACTAAACATCAACAAAAGAAAGGCTGAAAGACAAAGAAAAATATGTGCAAACAGATCGATAGAAAAAAAAGAAAATGTCAGAAAAACGCTAAAAGAGAAAGACCCAGAAGAGCAAACCTTACAAATAGTTGGCATTTACTTGCCAGAACCAGTATTCAGCCACGGTCAGTTATATGTTGCATTATCAAGAGTTAGAGGTTTTCCAGATGTTGTTGTCAAGGTTGTAGATGGTCCTGAACAAGTCAAACTGTTGCCAAACTCAGACAGAATATTTACAAGAAATGTTGTCTATAATGAAATTGTATAGAAAAACTTCATGAGGTAAAAAAATAGAAAATTTTACCTAAATATCTTCTTTCAGATATTGTGTCTTACAGATTGTTACACTAGTTTTACACTAAGACAATATTAATTATACTTACTGTGTTGTCATATATGTTTCTATTTTATTTTTATTATTATTATTTTACTGTAGGCAGACTGTTCCTACTAATGTTTATGCACTACTGTTCTAGCGTCCGTTATGTAACGGGCATAATGTCTAGTTTGACATAAAATTGGATTAAGCATTTCAGGTTATGTTATTTTAGATCTAATACACAAGTTTAACATTACATAAAACATTGTAAATAATTTGTCAATTTTTAATTTCTGAATTTTTTATATATGTGCAGATAGTGAATAGAATCTGGCCAAATGGGGTGCAGATGCTGTCGAATGATTAAAAGGTAAGGCAAATGTTAAATCGATCTACTAAATTAAACTTCTTGTGTGAGAATTAGAACTCTTACAAAGTAAAAAAAATATAGAGTTGATTTTGCCCATTATCTTCTAAAAATTATCACTATTTTGGTAAGAATAACAATTGGCTTCATGTACTTTTGCACTCTACATGAAGTCCCCGGTTTATGTGAAAATTAAGCATAAATAGTATATATACTTTTTCAAAGTAAACACATACATATTTTATAATACACTGGTTACATGGGAAATATACTACAGTCTAACATAAGTAAAAGTATCAGGTTTTCAAATTCTTTCAACAGATAGGAATTAATAATTGGAAAATCAGTATGATTATTATTTTCAGTATCAGTATTATTTTTTGACCTATGCATCAGCTAAAAAAAGTATCATTTTACTTGTCCTATTCCTGTCTTCAGGATGTGCTTCTGGAATTTGTGAGTCATTTGTCAGCACAGAAAAAAACACAAGCTCATTTCCTTGTTTTTTCTTGTGACATGTTTTGTACCGCAATATCCAATCATTTTGGGAATCTTGTTTTGCTAGGTTCTCGTAACACTTTGATTGCATAGCATCCTCTTGGTATATGAGACGAACAGGTTGTACTGTTCCACATGTCAACTGTCAAATGATTCTTGGACATGCACCTCTTCACAAAGAATTTCAGTCCTAGCTTAAATCGTGTGGTCCTCTGCTCTCATCTAGATGCACAGAGCTTGTTTTAACTGTTAGATAATTGTATTTTTGCCATGTTGCTAGTTTATTATCATTGTCCTAGGATTTTATGTAATACTGAGCATACATCTGAGAGTTTGGAAAGAATTTACAGAAAAAGCTATTTGGTTTTGTGTAAGGACATCTGCTTAATACAGTTAATATTAATATACAGTATGTGTGATGTTCGTAGTCACCCAAGCTGACCCAACTTGGATGTATTTTTGAGGTAATAAAGAATTTAAATTTGCCTAGGATGTCTTTTGAATTATGGTGAATTGAAATTAGTGTTTAATGTAACAAATTTTTTTTTAAGTATTTCTTTGTGATGGACTGGCGCCCTGGCCAGGGTAGTCTCCAGCCTTTCGGCCAGTACTGCCAAGACAGGATAGGTCCTTGCCCCCTATAATCTTGAATTGGTTTAAATAGGATTGAATATATTATGTTACATTTGCATACACAAAAACGCACTGAAAGAGACCCCACAATAATGTCAGTTAGTGCTGGGAGGTATACCGATTCATACCGAAAAACGTTTTTTTATTTTTTTTATGATATGGATTTTTCTTATGTCGCAAAACTGGTTTAAATAGCCTAAACAACATATTCGGAACGTGGTGCAGCAGGAAACTGTTTAAGGGGGGGACCTTTTTCACTGCTACACCACTAAACACGCATGCAACGGAGTACATGTGTTAGTGGAAGTATTGAGTGGTAAAAATGGATAAAGAACATTCCAAAGCTGAAGCTGTAGCAGACGACAAAATTGAACATGATGACACAGAAGAACTTTTGTCGAAAAAAAGAGCCATGTCTGTTGTCTGGAGATACTTTGGTTTTAAAAGGTTGGATGTGGACCAAACAACTATTTATTGCAAATGTTGTTGAGCTAAAGTTGTCGCCAGAACATGCTTTGGAGTACTATGAATGTATGGAACTAAGATTGGCACCCTCCACGTCCTCAGGTAAAATTGAAAAAACTAGAGGACACTCGAGTCAGACGTCATTTGTAGACACATTTGCTAGAGGTACTGCCTACGACAAAAAAAGCAAGTGGTAGATCAAGATAACCAACACCCTTAAAATCCATATACCTATAGCTAACGTGTCAGTGGACAGAGATTAACAGAAAGTGTAGTTGGTTTACAAAAAATATTTACCATTTATTCCTCTTCTAAGACATGTTCAGTGAATTCTGTTCATTTGATTTAGGTTGACCTGGTCCTATAAATACAGAAAGAGAAGATAGCAGATTGAACTGACTACAGATGTATTTAGTTTCAAATAAGTTGAATAAAAATCGACCTAGACTTTGATTATGAAATAAGTGAGTTCAAACTGACAATAGAGATTGCTCAAACAAATATATATATCAAAAATCATTGATAAATAATGTTATCATTCAGGTATATAGTACAGTATGGGTAGGGACCTGATTACATGAGGTTTGGGCAAAAGTTACAATGAAAGCCAGATGTTTTCCTCATTACTCTCATATAATATTGTGTGTGCGTTGTGCTGCTTTAATTTGATATCATTAATTTACTTGTGTAACATATTTTATGTTGCACATACTTTCTAGAGCTGATGGGTAGAAGCTCTGCTTTATTTCCATTTTTTTCTAATGTGCATAAAAGTGTTATGTTGTCTGGACGTTTCCATTTAGTATTATATCAGTGAAGCATATTTTTACAATTTAATTTTTTTTTTGTCTGTGGTAACAAGTGATGACACAGTACCATCACTTCAAAAAAATATGTGCTATTTTGAGACTCTCTCTGCATTCAAATTAGTCCAGAAACTTCTGCAAAAAAAACCCTCAAAAACAGCAGCATACGGTATGCTATAAATTCATTCTGTATCCTTAAAGACTCTTGTTATGTTTTTTCAGCTACATAATTGATCCTTCTGTTCCAGTTGAAGTTCGTGGGCGAAGATGTGAAGTTCCTAGCACCACTTTCCCACACCAGGATAAGTTTATTGGAAAAAATAATTATACTGATGGGTATGCATTTAACAAATCAGTTATACCTGACCAGAAAGCTGACTCACAAAAATCAAACCTAGAAAATAGTAAGGAGGATAACAATGCACTCAAAAGGACACAGTTGCCAACTTCGGAGCTTGGAAGTGGAGATTGTCCAAATGGCTCAGAACATGTGAGCACCAATGGAGTCTGCATTTTAGAGAAGACACAGAATCAACAGTGTGATTCAATAGTTCCTCCAAAAGGTAGCAACTCTCTGCCCAGTCCAGTGAGCAGTTCACTTTTAGATGATGATGGAGCTCAAAGTCTGCAAGATAAGGGATCAACAGAAATAATCAATCAGCCTGCTGTACCACAAGATATATTTGTAGTACCCTCTGAAGAGACGGGTTTTTTGGAAGTGGTTACTTTTGAGCCAACAGCTGACAAACACAGTACTTTAGAAAACAGCTTTGAAAACATTCCGAACTCTACAGATAGCGCAGCTGTTACAACAAACAATATTCACGATTGTAGTTTGAGCAGTGACCCTGCAGAGATAGAAGAACATGTTCCCCACAATGGAGATTTACACTACAATTTTTCACCAGGTCATTATACTTTGCTAGTCACAGAATCTGTAGAGAACAGGGATTTGCCTAACACAGAGGTAATCCTAGAAGATACTGCAGTGGCAGAAGCACTTGCTGCTCTTGAGGCAGCGACTGCTGGCGAAGATGAAGACTAAATGTTGCATGTGAAGACTTGAGCAGTGAACTCTTTGATGCAGGCATCTGATGAGCCCTTACTCTTGTAGAGTGGTCAATAAAGTGATAAAGATGACTGGGATCACATGAAAATTCCAATATTCTGAGCCTTCTGCCCCAAAGACACTGCCTATTTAGTCAACATTTGAGAGTTTCAAAAACCTTCAGTTTGTCTTATTTTATTTAAAAGTTGGATCATTTTTTTAAATATTTAAGGTGACCAAACCAACAAATGATGAGTGATACTTTAAAACACTCCCATTAATGTGACTAAAAAAACTAAAACACTGTTGTAATCATTTTTTTGCTTTGACTGTTATACATGTAGTCCTCAGTAATTTAATATATTTTAGTATATTTTAATATATAATCTTCACACATGTACTATATATATAAACAACTGCATTCGCCGTTTTTGAAAACCTTTCTTTATTGCCAGATAAAATGTTATGTATAGTTTCTAATTGCTTCTAGGAAATTAAATGTGTATAACAAAACACAGGAAATTCATTAATCCTAATCCCAGTCATACACAGCCAGGTCCAAGTCTCAAGCAAAATGTCAAATTGAGCATTAAGTCCAGGGAAAATATTTCTGCATTGAAATCAAAGTAACTTTTTACTTTAGTTGCTATTTAAGCATTTCAGTAATTTTTTGCAGACTATCTGACATATTCCTGTTAGATGAAGAGAGATGAAAGCAGATCCTATTGTTCTCTTAACAAAGCAAAGTTCAATTAAAGCAACCATATCTTTTTTAGAGAAAAACTGATCTCTTCAGTGTAGCCACCAGGTGGACCACCTGTTAAGACTCATGACTTCATTATTTGGGCCCAGTGATCATCTCATAGTTTTTTTTAAGTGAAGGCACACTCCAGGTTGACCACATTAGAATTGCATTACCTGATGTTTGGGGCGGCTGCCATATTGAACCTCATCTCAACAACACTTGATTTACTGATAACTTTAACTGATATTAATAAGTAATATTAAAGGAGTCTGACATATTTTTGTATTCAGTTTGTTTGAAGAAAATTGATTTTATGTAAGCAATTGAATTTCTGTCACAGTGCTTTAGGTTATGAGAGAGAATTGTATAACATTTTATAAAATATTCTATTTATTCCCTTCTTGTCTTACTGCAGATTGTGTTTTGTAAATTTTGACCATCTCAGTGAGACAAGACAAAGTGGACTGGTTGCAAGAGGAAGTGGCTGTTTGTTTTATACATTTTATTTATTTTTATGAAAACAGCTTTTATATACTGTTAAAAGTACAATATTTTCTAATGATGAGTAACATATCTCTTTATGCAATTTTAAAAATTAAAATGCTTTTGCAAAATGTCTGTCCTTGCTTTTTGTTGAGTCTTTGGTTAGATCTGTTGCCTCATTTTCCAATTTGCATGACAATTTTCACAATGATACTTGACCTAATTATGGGTCAATAAAGACGTGTGATTTAGGTTGATGATTGTGATAATGCCTGGAGAAATGGTGGGCCATCATAACCCTGAGTTGGATTAGAGGGTATGAAAACATAAATGTAAAAATATAAAAATCGTGAGTGGTCTCCCCTAGACTTTCTCGTATACTCAGATATGGGGATGGATATTTGAGGGGTAAACCGCAAGACAATGATTTTTATATTATGTATGTTAAAGAATCATCAACAACGAATCAAATCAAATCAATACTATATTGAACAATTATTATAATGGCAATGTTGAATAAATTGGACTCTGCAGCTACATGAATAAAAGGTAAAGTGCCACTTTTGATTAATGTAAATAACCCAAAAGTTGACAGAAATCTATGTTTTGTAACTAATACTTGTATGCAAAATTTGGTTGATCTAAGCAAAAGTGCACTCAAGTTATTGTGTTTACATACACACACACACACACAGGCAGACATAATTACAAAAATGGTATTTTCAGACTCAGGGAGGTCTGAAACGTCGAGATTCATGAAAATCCCGAAATGGAATTTTGGGAGATTCCAATACTTTCCCTATATTTCGTATACGAGAAACTCGGGCAGGTCTAAAACGTCAAGATTCACTAAAATCTTGACATCGGATCTTTGGATGATTATAATACTTTCCCTATACTTTGTATATGAGAAAGTAAAAATAGGGAGCTAAATTACATTTGTGACATAAATATAAATATGGGGGGCTGAATTAAATAAAAATTGAGAGCTAAATTACATGCACTGTATGACAGAGTTACAGCATATGGTGTTCCTTATTTAAGCTCTGTAAATATTGTTAAATATTTTTCATGATGCCTGCCCTTGAAATGTGCAGCATCAGGAAACAAAATAACCAAGTCAAGATTTGGAGAAACACTGGAAAAATTGCTTATATAAGGAAATATTTTTGTGAGAATCTCTTATCTGTAGTATACACAGCAGCTTAAATTGTATAATTTTGTTTCAGGAAGAATTCAATTTCAATCCTTCCATTCATCAGAAATTAAGTTCAGGTTCACCATGAAGAGCCAGTTTTATGTTAAATACTATCTTCTGGTTAAAACTGTCTTGAGGAGGAATGTTTTTTTATTATCCCTGAACTTTAACAGAGTTCTCCTATAAGATGCATTATGGTAGTTTTACATTTTTTTAAATGATGACAGCCATGGATTGTTTTGCAAATATAACCTGTTGTCTATGGGGGAGGAATGAAAGTTTTAGATTTGTCAAAAAGTTCGATGTCTGGATTTCAATGGATATCAAGATTTTAGGGTCCCCCAATAACGAAAACATCTTTATCTTGATGATGGATGTGTATCTATCTGTGTCTGTGAGTCACGGTTTCTTGAGGATGGTATAGAACTAAAACTGCTGGACAGAAAAATACCAAACTCAAAACTTAAGCCTGTTATGAGATGACGATGTGCGGATTAGTTTTTGAGCCAAATCGTGCAAGCAAAAGAAAGAAGCACTCTAGAGGAACCCTCAAATACTGTAATTCTGCAATTAATTATGAATTATTCTCATCAATTGCTATTGTAATAAAATATTTTGTGATCAGAAATATCAGCATCAGAGTGGTAAATAATTATTGAAATGTTATAGAATAATTTGGGTAACTTGGTTCCTTGGGCACCAAGCCTACTGATGCTCACGTCCAAATTTTTTCTATTTTTAGTCAAACCTCATGTACTAAGTAACTCCCTCTGTAGTACAGTATGTCCCTACAGACTTCCCAGTTAATTCAAGTGAATGGAAAGTGAAAGGTTATGAAAAAGTAAAATGTAAATTATTTAGTGAAACACTTTGTTTGTTTTGGAACACTAAATTTGACTACATTTTTGCCTGGCGATATTGCACTCACAGGGAAATATCACTGCAGATCCTGCCTTCACGGTTGGTTCCAAGTATTTGTTTTCCAGGTAAGACTGACCTATTTTTTATATTAACCATAACTGAAGCTGGTTTTGGATCAGTTTTTGGTGTGAGCTTCAAAGTTTCTTGTGCACCCAACCCTCTCCCATATGTCAGTGACGTAAACTAAAGAAGTGATGTTGTTGTCTTGGCCTCAGCTGACTCATGTCTGGTCAGTATTGAAACATTTCATTGCTTAGAGTGATACAGTGTTTATTGCCACACAGAAAGCTGAAAAATGACTGCAGCCTTCAAAACTAACAAAAAACAGACCTGTACTCTTAATAGGTCTGGACCCATGAATAGGACTCACCCCAGCAATCTAACCCCAAAATCAAATGGCAGACTTACAGGCTACACATCCTCAGAATTTTCAAACATACCAAACTATATGGAATGGAGGAGAGGGAAACCATAAACCTCTGGTCCAACAGACAAACAAAAACAAAGTACCTTTATATTGCAAAATATTTTTAGGGATTCAGAAAGGATGACAAAAAGCAATGAAGGAAAAAAAGCAAAGACAGGTTTTGCCTAAAAAAGCAAAACATAAATGTGAATAAATCCAAGAGTCACGGACCAATAAACAATACTTTCAACAAGAGAAAGAGTCAAAGCCATACAAAACATGAATTAAAAAGTACAAAAATCAAAAGATAGGAATTTGGAGTCAAAAATGCTTGGTTGAAGCTGCAGTGTAGACCTAGCAGCATCATCAAGTTGTCCTGCCCACTTAGGTTCATTATGGAGGAACGAAGGCAGATAATAACAAAGCACACTAATAAACATAGAGTACAATAATATGAAATTAACAATAAACAAAAGAATAATAAGAAAAAACAAATAGAAGAGACAACTGAGCCAGGGCTAAAACCCTGGATTATTTATAACAGTCTGGGCATATTTGACATATCATCTCTGCTGGCAAACTTACTTTAGGTAAAGTAATGCTGAAGTGATGTTTAGGGACATTTCATTGGTGAGGGTAAATAGGGACTTGTTTCAGTCCAAGTCAAAGTGTTAAAGACTTGAGCAGAGTGTTGTGAGAGCAGATTGTGAGGCTACATTAAGATCATCTGGCCTGCACTAACAAGCATGGCCATTCTGGCAAGTGGTGTGTAGCTGGGTCTGACTAAAGGCTAATTTCAGGGGCGTCTCTGTGAGCACTGCTTATCTGATCCTTCAAATATTACAGTTTGTTCTGCATTGTACACTGTAGTGATGCTGCCTTCTCAGACAATAGGTACAGTCCTTTGGATCCAGCAGCAGCTGTAACTCCCTTGCAATCAGAATGAATAAAGAGACACAGTAGTCTGAGTAGCCTAATAGTGACTTAGTACTTTGTTACTTCTGCCTTACAAAAAGTGTATGTTTGCAAGATGACTCTTGTAAGTTTGAGTACGACCTGTGATGGAGTGGTGCACTTTATCAAGTTGGCTGACAACTGATACAAAGTGGGATCTGGAATTAGTGAGTTTAAAAAATATTTTAGCTTCATTGACTGATGAATTAATAACCTGTACATCATTAATATTATCTGACTGCTTTTTCTGCATTCTCTGAGTGCAGTTTTAGGAAAACAGAGAGAGTGTGACCTTCACAGAAATTTTGTCCTCTTCAAATGACTGCATCCTCCTAATTTTATCATCCTCGTGGCATTCCTTGCCAGCTGTGGTGGGTAATGCTGCGTGAAAAGACAATGACCAGAGAGGTGACCAGCATTATCAAACAACCTCATCACTTAAATACTGATCCTTCAGATGGCCCCTTTTGGGGTGAAAAAAAGTTAAATATCAGCAGCTTTTGTGCTTGCTGAGTGAGAGAATGTAGATGGTGAAAAATTATTTTTCTCATTCCAAGTGACCATCTAATCTGACACATGAAAATCTGTAAATGAAACAAAGCAGCAGCATCTGACTGTTCAGTACACAATGCTATGAATTGCCTGCATGGCAAAGCTGCAGATGACAATAGAGCAGGAAGGAAATAGGGGTCTAGATGTGCAGGGTACTGACTCATTTCCATTTTCAATACAAATGAATACTATGGTTGGATTCAGTTTGCACAAGTAAACACCCAACAAGAGTAGTAAAATTCGTGTATTCTGAAAATGTGAAAAAACAAACTGTTCACTGATGTTGGACAAGTGATTTGTCTGGAGCAGTTCTAGAAGAATTCACACTTAGGAAGGTTGACAGTCTGAATAATAGAACAGTTGTGGGAAGAACAGGCCATTCAGTGTGTTAAATAACTATAGCTTAACTTCTCTTTACTTGTACTTCACACATTGTGATATATAGCCAATCATTCTATTAGCCTTCTGGATTGCTTCTGCACAGCATCTGGAGGATGACAGTGATGAGTTCACTATGACTCCTAGGTCCTTCTCCTAAGGTGTACTTTCAACTTGCAGACCTCCCATTGTGTACTCAATTCTAACATTTTTACTTCTTACAAGTAATAGTTTAAATTTACTTTCATTCAATTTCTTCTGTCACAAATGTGTCCATGGTGCTCAAGTCCCTCTGTACCAATTTATCCAATCCTACATTGCCTGCCTTTCCACTTAGTTTGGTATCATCAACAAACTTAACCATTTTACTGATTATATATATTATTTTATATTCCTGTCAAGATTATTTGTGTAATTTAAAAAGATCAGCAGCCCCAGCACAGATCCCCTAGGAGCACCACTTTTAACATCATTCTGAAGGAGTTCCCAGTTCTTTTAGTTTGATCACTGACCATTCATGTGGTACCTCATCAAAGACCTTCTGAAAACAAATATAAATAATATCGCATACACTTCTCTGGTCATATCCTTTTATTGCTTCTTCATAGAGTTTCAGTGAAACACAAACTTAGAACTGAATCCATGTTGAATATTTGCTAATATGTCTGTCCTAGATATATGCTGCTCAATCTTTTTCTTAATAATTGCTTCCAATAATTTGTCCATGATGCACTTTAAGCTTACTGGCCTATAGATACCTGGATCAGACTGATCACCTAATAGTATTTACTAGCCTCCAGTCTTTAGGAATTTCCTTAGTGTGCAGTGACATCATAAAAATATGTGCCAAGGGTTTACACATGTACCCACTAACCTACTTAAGCACTTGACGGTGTTATCTGGTCCTGGTGATTTGCAAGGTTTCCATCTATTTAATCTAAGCAGCACTTTTCTATCTTTAATGTCCAAATCACAAAATACTGCCTTAGTAGGCTATATTATGGCTGGGAGGTACTGACTTTTTCAAACTTTGGAAGAATACAAGTTTAAATAATTTTTCATTTCACTGACTTAAACCATTTATTTTGTCCTTAATGTTACTGGTTTGGAGAAGAGTGGGCACTATATTTTTGTTCAGTATAGATTTCAGAAATGGACAGTCTAGCCTTTCCCAGCAGCAAAGGCACAAGGCTGGAATCACCCTAAACAAGAAACCAGTCCACCACAGCGATGGCTAGGTACAGAAAACCAAGGAAAAGGTAAAATGCACAAAATGTAACAACACATTACATGTTCAAGGAGATCTCTTCATTGCTTGAAATGTAAAGCAGAAAAGGACATATCCATTGTGCAATATTACTGGCACTGCTGTGGTGACAAGGGTGGGGTCCATTTATATCTTTTACAAATAGGGCATTATGAAATGACCATGACAAAATTTCTGGGAAAGTCTTTTGCATACTGTCTACTTGAATGCTTCTCCACACCCATCAACTGTTTATTCCAGCTTATTAACCCAAAGTCGCCTGTCTGTTTACCTTTGGATACATAACACCTCCTTCATTCAACCATAGTAAATCCTTCATAAAATGATTTCATCCAGGACTTTGAATACTGTAGGGTTGAATTTACTTAGATTAGAATGAAACACGGATGTATGGTCTTTATTTGAACAGCTAGAAGATAAAGTGAACTCTAACTCCAAGTTTCATTTTGTAAATCACCACTTCAAACTCAGTGATTTCAACCCTTTGAGAGTGTTTCTGGGAAGGCTGTGAATGTTTTTTGATTTGTTTTGTTTTCCTCCTTATTTTTTTTTCTGCCTCACACTTGACTGCGTCTTCAGGCTGTAAGGTGGCTGAGCTATTGTGACTTCAGTTGTATGTGTTATGGAATAGCTGGCAAAAATGTCTGTTCTTTTTATGAGCTCTTTTTTTTTCTTTTAAATATTTAGTTAATTCTGAATATTGTTTATGTTATAATATATTATGTTGATTATGTTTTTCTATGTTTTTCCAATGATCCTAGGAGCTATGTTGTCTGGGGCTTTATGCCCCTGGTAGGGCCACCAAGGCAAACTGGTCCTAGGTCAGGGATGAGACAAAGAGCAGTTCAATAAACCTCTGATGAAGAATAAAAACCTTGGACGACGTTTTCCCTTGCCCGGATGCGGGTCACCGGGGCCCCCCTCTGGAGCCAGGCCTGGAGGTGGGGCTCGATGGCGAGTGCCTGGTGGCGGGCCTGCACCCATGGGGCTCGGCCGGGCACAGCCCAAAAAGGTAACGTGGGTCCTCCTCCGCATGGGCTCACCACCTATGGGAGGAGCCAAGGAGGTTGGGTGCAGTGTGAGTTGGGTGGTGGCCGAAGGCGGGGACCTTGGCAGTCTGATCCTCGGCTACAGAAACTGGCTCTTGGGACGTGGAATGTCACCTCTCTGAAGGGAAGGAGCCTGAGCTAGTGCGCGAGGTCGAGAGGTTCTGGCTAGATATAGTCGGACTCACCTCGACGCACAGCTTGGACTCTGGAACCAATCTCCTTGAGAGGGGCTGGACTCTCTACCACTCTGGAGTTGCCCCGGTGAGGCGCCGAGCAGGTGTGGGCATACTTATTGCCCCCCGACTCAAAGCCTGTGCATTGGGGTTTACCCCGGTGGACGAGAGGGTGGCCTCCCTCCGCCTTCGGGTGGGGGGAAGGGTCCTGACTGTTGTTTGTGCGTATGCACCGAACAGCAGTTTGGAGTATCCACCCTTTTTGGAGTCTCTGGAGGGGGTGCTAGAGGGCATAGCTTCTGGGGATTCTCTCATTTTGCTGGGAGACTTCAATGCTCACGTGGGCAATGACAGTGAGACCTGGAAGGGTGTGATTGGGAGGAATGGCCCCCCCGATCTGAACCCGAGGTGTTTTGTTATTGGACTTCTGTGCTCGTCACGGATTGTCCATAACGAACACCATGTTCAAGCATAAGGGTGTTCATATGTGCACTTGGCACCAGGACACCCTAGGCCTCAGGTCGATGATCAACTTTGTGGTCGTGTCGTCGGACTTGCGGCCATATGTCTTGGACACTCGGGTGAAGAGAGGGGCGGAGCTGTCAACTGATCACCACCTGGTGGTGAGTTGGCTTCGATGGTGGGGAAGATGCCGGTCAGACCTGGTAGGCCCAAGCGTGTTGTGAGGGTCTGCTGGGAACGGCTGGCAGAGTCCCCTGTCAGAAGTAGCTTCAACTCCCACCTCCGGCAGAACTTCAACCACGTCCCGAGGGAGGTGGGGGACATTGAGTCCGAATGGGCCATGTTCCGTGCCTCTATTGTTGAGGCGGCTGACCGGAGCTGTGGCCGTAAGGTGGTCGGTGCCTGTCGTGGCGGCAATCCCCAAACCCGTTGGTGGACACCGCGGTGAGGGATGCCGTCAAGCTGAAGAAGGAGTCCTATAGGACTTTTTTGTCCTGTGGGTCTCTGGAGGCAGCTGATAGGTACCGGCAGGCCAAGTGGAACGCGGCTTCGGTTGTTGCTGAGGCAAAAACTCGGGCATGGGAGGAGTTTGGAGAGGCCATGGAGAACGACTTCGGACGGCCGAGGAGATTCTGGTCCACAGTCCGGCGTCTCAGGAGGGGAAAGCAGTGCAGTGTCAACACCGTATATGGTGGGGATGGTGCGCCGCTGACCTCGACTCGGACGTTGTGGGTCGGTGGGGGGAGTACTTCGAAGACCTCCTCAATCCCACTAACATGCCTTCCAATGAGGAAGCAGAGCCTGGGGACTCTGAGGTGGGCTCTCCCATCTCTGGGACTGAAGTCACCGAGGTGGTCAAAAAACTCCTTGGTGGCAGGGCCCCGGGGGTGGATGAGATACGCCTGGAGTTCCTTAAGGCTCTGGATGTTGTAGGACTGTCTTGGTTGACACGTCTCTGCAACATCGCATGGACATCGGGAACAGTGCCTCTGGATTGGCAGACCGGGGTGGTGGTCCCCCTCTTTAAAAGGGGGACCGGAGGGTGTGTTCCAACTATAAAGGGATCACACTCCTCAGCCTCCCTGGAAAAGTCTATTCGGGGGTTCTGGAGAGGTGGGCTGGGATGAGAATCAGCACCTCCAAATCCGAGAGCATGGTCCTCAGCTGGAAAAGGGTGGAGTGCTCTCTCAGGGTTGGGGGAGAGATCCTGCCCCAAGTGGAGGAGTTCAAGTATCACGGGGTCTTGTTCACGAGTGAGGGAAGAATGGAGCGTGAGATCGACAGGCGGATCGTTGCGGCATCCGCAGTGATGCGGGCTCTGCATCGGTCTGTCGTGGTGAAAAAGGAGCTGAGCCGTAAGGCAAAGCTCTCAATTTACCAGTCGATCTACGCTCCTACCCTCACCTATGGTCATGAGCTATGGGTAGTGACTGAAAGAACGAGATCGCGAATACAAGCGGCTGAAATGAGTTTCCTCTGCAGGGTGTCTGGGCTTTCCCTTAAAGATAGGGTGAGAAGCTCAGTCATCCGGGAGGGGCTCAGAGTAGAGCCGCTGCTCCTCCACATCGAGAGGAGTCAGATGAGGTGGCTCAGGCATCTGATCAGGATGCCTCCTGGACGCCTCCCTGGTGAGGTGTTCCGGGCACGTCCAACCGGGAGGAGGCCCCGGGGAAAACCCAGGACACGCTGGAGGGACTATGTCTCCCGGCTGGCCTGGGAACGCCTTGGGATTCTCCCGGAAGAGCTGGAAGAAGTGGCCGGGGAGAGGGAAGTGTGGGCTTCTCTGCTTAAGCTGTTGCCCCCGCGACCCGATCTTGGATAAGCGGAAGAGGATGGATGGATGGATATGTTTTTCTAAGGGGGTGGCATTGGCGACGCTGCTGCCTCGCAGTAAGGAGACCTGGGTTCGCTTCCCGGGTCCTCCCTGCGTGGAGTTTGCATGTTCTCTCCGTGTCTGCGTGGGTTTCCTCCCACAGTCCAAAGACATGCAGGTTAGGTGCATTGGTGATCCTAAATTGTCCCTAGTGTATGCTTAGTGTGTGTGCCCTGCGGTGGGCTGGCACCCTGCATGGGGTTTGTTTCCTGCCTTGCGCCCCGTGTTGGCTGGGACTGGCTCCAGCAGACCCCCGTGACCTTGTAGTTAGGATATAGCAGGTTGGAGAATGGACGGATGTTCCTTGTTTTTTGTCTTATGAGCTCAGATGGGCAGGATCCCCAAAACTGGAGAAATGGGATTCACATTCATGTTTATTTGCCATGCCTTTTGGATTTTAATTTTCATACATTTTCTTTTCGTTCCATTTATAGCCATGGTTTATTCTTTAGGTTAGGTGTTTAATTCATACCTTTTTTGAATCAAAAAAGGTTCATTTTGGTGTTTGTTACTAAACCATTAAGGTAATCTGTTTTGATAATGTTAGCAAAGTGGTTTATGGTTCCACTTTCCCTTTTTTAACTTAGGTTGCTTTGTTGTAGTATAATCAACTCTAATATGTGTGTTTTTACCAAATTTCAGGTATTATTATATAAGGATTTAATTTCTGATGTTAGTTCTGAAACACAAAGGATGTTTTTCCATTATGTTTTCTTTATATGTTGTAAAGCACTTTGAGCTTCATCCTTTGTATGAAAATGTGCTATAGAAACAAATGTTGCTGTTGTTGATGTTACACAATGCCACCTTGGCTCTTGTTACATGAGCTGCATGTTGATGTCATCAGATGTGACAGTATACTGTAAATATGTTGGCTATTGCACACTGCATTATCCCTCAGTGGGTTCAGTGACATTCAAAAAGCTTAGTGACAGTTTAGCTTCATTTCCAATAAGCCCTAATGTCAGGATTCGGTAGGTAGATAGATAGATAGATACTTTATTAATCCCAAGGGGAAATTCACATTCTCCAGCAGCATACTGATAAAAAACAATATTAAATTAAAGAGTGATAAAAATGCAGGTAAAACAGACAATAACTTTGTATAATGTTAACGTTTACCCCTCGGGTGGAATTGAAGAGTCGCATAGTGTGGGGGAGGAACGATCTCCTCAGTCTGTCAGTGGAGCAGGAAAGTGACAGCAGTCTGTCGCTGAAGCTGCTGCTCTGTTTGGAGATGATACTGTTCAGTGGATGCAGTGGGTTTTCCATTATTGACAGGAACCGGCTCAGTGCCCGTCACTCTGCCACGGATGTCAAACTGTCCAGCCCTGTGCCTATACTAGAGCCTGCCTTACTCACCAGTTTGTCCAGGCGTGAGGTGTCCTTCTTTATGCTGCCTTCCCAGCACACCACCACGTAGAAGAGGGTGCTCGCCACAAACATCTGATAGAACATCTGCAGCATCTTATTGCAGATGTTCAAAGATGCCAGCCTTCTAAGGAAGTATAGTTGGCTCTGTCCTTTCTTACATAGAGCATCAGTATTGGCAGTCCAGTCCAATTTATCATCCAGCTGCACTCCCAGGTATTTATAGGTCTACACCCTCTGCACACAGTCTCTTCTAAAGATCACGGGGTCTCCATGAGGGGCCTGGGCCTCCTAAAATCCACCATCAGCTCTTTGGTTTTGCTGGTGTTCAGTTGTAGGTGGTTTGAGTCAGACCTTTTAACAAAGTCCTTGATTGATCGGTATTTTGGTGACAACCTCTTTCTGACTTTAACCTTCACATTTGTTTTGACCTTTCAGTTTATTAGTTTTGATTGCCTTGTTGGTTTTGATGTATTCCATTCTCCTATAATCTTTGGCTTTGATCTCCTGGGGCCTCATGTATAATGCATGGCGTACAGACAAAACTGGAAATGTGTGAATGCACAAAAAAAATTCAGATGCATAAAACTGTGCATGCGCCAAGTTCCACAAACTTCCCTTTTATGAATCCCAATAAACGTAAAATTTAATGCGTGTGCATGTGCCTACAGCCTCATCCTGACTCCTCCCAGAATTTGCATGTTTGAATATGCAAATCAATATAAATAGCCCCTTCTGTTCATTATTTTGTTAAAAGACAATGGTAAAAGCATGTGGAAAAAAAATTCACCGAATGCAAAGTGCAGGCAAGGAAAAATGCACTATTTATTGGCCTAATTAGTGGTATAACAACAAAAGGAAGTTGATGGACTGATACACTCAAAAGTTCAAGTCCAGAAAGTTGCACAGTGCCCAACATAAAAAAGAAGCGGTGAGATATCAAAGTCGACATGAAACATAAGTTGCTGCCCACCATCTGTTTATTCTGTTTCTGTCAATATTACAAAAGCTAACTCCCGTGCTGAGGACGCGACTCCAGTGGTAATGGTGCTGCTGTGCCCAGCACATCTTCAGGCACTGGCTGCTCACACACTGCTGCTTTAGAAACCGCTGGGTGACCATCTGGCTGTGTGCTGATGGACGCTGTTCTGGAGTCACAAAATGCTATAATGGATGCTGTAAGAGATGTGGCCAATGAACTATGGAATATAAGGGGTATATTGTGTGATATAGACAACAAATCAAATGAATTGGTTAAAAAATAAATGCATCTGATTATCAGTTTTCATATTCTGCTAATTACATTCAAAGTTGTAACTTTCTGTGGACTGTGGAGCAGCACATTAATAGTTTGGAAATTCTTTCTATTTACATAAGTAAATTAATTCTCTGAAGGCACCTTTATAGTGTAGCATTGGCGCCAAGCGCCACAACGGATCGATTCTCTGTGCTTTATATGGCTCTTTGAGGATTGCTTGCCTTTTGCCACACTAGTTGGAAAAAGCACCAGTTGCAGCTTTTATAGGCTCTCCAGGTATATGTGGTGTAATGCCAGCTCATTCTTTTGGTTCTTCCATGGCTGATGTAACTCAGTGTTTCACAACCTCGGTCCTGGGGGCACACTGTGACTGCAGGTTTTTGTTCCAACCAGCTTCTGTTTTTAATTGGACCCTTGGGCTAAGTAAGTGATTTGTTATTTCCCAAGTTCTGTGTTTTGGGAACAATATAGTAGAAATTAGAAAACTGTTTGGTAAATATATATATATTAAAATGTACCAAGCAGTTATATAGGAATAATGTATTTTTTTCTTTTTAACAATATTTTCATCTTGATTTTCATTCTACTTTTCTAGGTTTTCTGATTGTTTAACTAATCCGTTATTTACTAATTAGTGGGTCTGATGCTAAAGTAGTTGCAGCCTTTGATTATTCAGTGTTGTTTGCCTGCGTGTCTGCTCTGCTCATCTTTTATTGTCATTAATAAGATACAACGAAGGGGAAAAACTGCAAAGAGAAAGGGCAGAATATAATGAAATCAAGAAAAGAGAGTCAAGCATTTAAATCTATAGCAAAAACAGAAATGTTTCTAAATGTCTTATACATGTAAAAATCATGCTGCTGTGCTTTTCTGAATGTAGAATAAAAGAAAAATAATACCAGCTAATTAATTAAATGAGATCTGTGTTATCAGGTGATTAGGAATCTGGTTGGAACAAAAAACTGCAGCCACAGTGTGCCGCCAGGACCGAGGTTGGGAAACACTAATGTAACTTGTTCAGGGTCGTTGCAATAGCAATGTGCGTGTAGTTGATCGCTCCAATTACATTTGAAAAACCAGACGTTGCTGCAAATTGCGCTTTAATGTTTCCCAGTTCAACCACATTGTAGGAAATCTTATCTATCTGAATGACAATCAGATAATACCATTCTGTACAGCTGGCATGGAGCAACTCAGTGATGTTTGTGAATTACCCGATCAGTCAGCAAGTTCACATTGAAAAGCTTCTGTGGCTAAAAATCCGAAGGTGGACAGAACTTGCAAAGGAGCACGTAAAGCACAATTTCTCATGCCCTTAGAAATCGAAATCGACTTAGGAGCCAGTTGTCATAATCTATAAATATGCACTGTCTTCTAATTTATCCATTTGTGATGTCTTCTATCGCCATATATATAGCTATGGCCATTCCGTGCACCATTATATTGTTACTGATGGATTACAATCAAGCCAATTAAATTTGTAAACGATATGCAGTTAACTTCGGTGTATTTGATAATGCCTGTGTTATGGATGTGTATATGAAAAAGAAAGATAAACAACACAGAAACAGTAGCACTGCTTTGACACTCGGTGCCGCCAGTTTGCGAAACCGAGCAAAAAAGTACATATGCATGGAGAATATAGGAAAGCTGACAGCTTTTGGGAATTCACTTTTTGTGGGGCTTCTACAAAGACTATTTTTGGACTTTTGTCTTTCTTTGTACATCTATCTCATGTCCCTCTGAGCACCAGTACATTTTTGGGTAATTCAGTTATTTTTTCATCTGTTTTCTTTATTAAATTGTTTTTTTTCTTTTAGAAACAGAGTGTTTGTGTGTTCAGATGGAGATAATTATTCTTAGACAGGCACTCACTTTACACCACATAATTGACTAAAATGGGCCTTTTCAGGGTCTTTCAATAAGGTCTTTGGTGATATCTCCCGCTCTTCATTCTAGCTAGATTAATGTCACATACTGTTTTTGTCGCAGCTACAGTTCAGGTATCTCTGCCACATACTGTATCCTTAATATCAACTGCAAATGACCTTTTTTGTACAGCAAAAAAAATCACAATGCAACATCACAGGGAAATGAAGGCCAGGATTACAACCTAGTGTTGGTAGCCTGTGAGGTAGTAGTGGTACAACTGTACCACCTTTGCATTTTCACAAATTTAGCTAAGGTTTAAACCTTGTACAGTATAATGCACTTGACAGTTAATTCAGAAACCATTCAGACCCCTTCATTCAGTGTTAAATGGGAAAATTTGACGTTTTGCCAATCAATCTATACTCAATACCCCATACTTCAAAACTGAAATCTTTCAGTCATGCCAGTATACAGACCCTTAATTCAGTACTTTGTTGAAACCCCTTTGGAAAAGCTTTAAGTTGTCTTGGTTAAGTCTGTACAAGTTTTGCACCCCCCGAATTTGGCCAGTTTAGCCCATTCTTCCTCTAACGCCACATTAAATAGAATGGTAAGCGTCTGTAAACTGCCATCTTCAGGTCTTCCTACAGATGGTCTATGTGGTTTGAGTCTGAGTTTTGGCTGGGTCACTCAAGAACAGTATCAAGTCCTGTTCCAAATTAACTCCAGCATTGTTCTGGCTATATGTTTTGGGTCATTGTTGTGCTGAAAAAAAAAACTTTGGACTCAGTCTGAGGTCAAATTAAAACTGGAGCAAGTATTTGGCTCCAGTCATCCTTTCTTCAATTCTGACTAGTCTCCCTATGATGGCTTGCAGACATCATTCATTGCAACTCCTCCAACCAGGCACCATTACTAACAACAAAAGGCAGCAACATTAACAAAACATCTGAACTGCCGGTGCCCACAACAAAAATGAAAATGTTAACAAAGCAATGATTAAAAGAAAAAATATATTTTCATAATAAAAAAATTTGAATTATAGTCGGCACACTCTCCAAAACCCTATTCTTAACAAACAGAGTCACCAGTTAACCTAACCTAAACATCTGTAGAATCCATCAATCCATTTTCTTAATCCACTTATCCAGGGCAAGGCAGTATGGAAGCTGTAGTCAATCCCAGCAAACATCAGGTGCAAGACAGGAATGACACTTTTACATACTGTAATGTTAGAGAAAACCAGAGCACCTATACAGACATAATGAGAACATGAAACACCATATAGAAAAAGATTGGGCCAGGAATCGAAACAAAGCTCTCAGGTCTGTGAGGAAGCAATGTGTAATCCTTTGCTTAAGCATAAATAAATAAACAGCTTATATTATAGGAGAGGGGAGGATTATGTGAAATAGATGCAATAAACTATTACAAGTAAAACAGAAAAAAGCAAACTAAGAGCCTGTTATTTTCAAGTATATAAAACAAAAGGCAATACAGGAGTGAGTAGAAACTTACCTTACCTTGTTGAATTTCACAATTCCTACATCCATTTTTTTAAATCTTCGTAACTCCGGTCCCAATTTAGGTGGAAGAGGATACCTAAAACAGCAGTATTTAACCAATCATATTTAACAAGTCTTCAGTAAAGGGAATTTGCCTTTATCTGACCAATGTAAATAAATTCAGCTGCTCCAGCAGGATTTCCCTAATCATTTATTGGTTTATAGTGCAGAGATGGCCATAATTCACAAAGAGTTAACAAAAAAATCAATGACATCTTATTAGGGTGACCAGACATCCAATTTTTATGCATTTCGTCCTGGAATTTACTCCTTTTTTTAACTGGCCAGTCATTTAACAAATGTACATGAAGCTCCAAGGGACACTGCCTCCACTCTTCAATTTTATACACCCATGTACAACACACACAAAACTCAACCCTCCCACTCTTTGATTAAATATACATTTCTATAACATGCATGAAACTGCAAGGGGGGGTTAGCAACACCTCCCCACTCTTCAATTTCATGTACAGTTAGAAGAGTTAACTCCCGGGTCAGCCATGTAGTGTCGCCTGTGTGCCTTGATTCTTGACAGATGAACAGAAACGGCGGCGGCTTGAAATGTGACTGGTTTTTCTGCAGATGAACACCGGGTTAAAAGGGTAAATACGGGTGACATAGAAACATGGCGTTTCCAGTATAAACTAGAAAGAAAATGACAAAGCATGCAGTGGAAAACACTAAGTTCCCCACAGTTGAAAAAACACCTCACGTGTGGTCTTGGACTGTAAGCTTCACATGTGTGCTTTTTCTGTTCTTCAGTCTGTAAGAAAAGTGGTTAATAAAAGAAACATCAATGGTCACCCAATAATGGAGTGGATCAAACCTCAATCCTGTAGAAAATTTGCAAAGACATCTAAAGAGGGCTGTGCGCTGGATATCTCTACAAATTTGAACTTAGACCTTTCTTAAAGGGAAGGGGAAGAAATTGTAAAATGTGTTAATTTGATAGCAATGATGCCAAACAGGCCAGCTGCTATAATCAAAGCAGACTGTCCTCCAACAAAGTATTAAATAAAACATGAACAGCCTTAAGCAACCAAAACATGCCCCTTTTATTTTATTAACATATTATTTTGCTTTTCTATTATAAAATCTTATTAGGGAGTAAAAAAGGTCTGAGAGAGCCTATGATGAACTTGGGTTCAATACTTCCAGGTTAGGCTGTGGCCATCTCGCAAAACTGAACTGGATTAGGTGGGTTTGGGATTGTTATGCCATTTTATGATTGTGATGAAACATCAAAAATAGTGATTTTTGATATCCACTGCACATCTTGTTCTAAACTTTCCAGCTGTCTCTGGCTAAGTTTAGTGCTTTCAAAAAATCCTCCTTCTAACTTGCTGCTCCATAAAGCTCTGAGTATTCACTTCCACGGGCAGGAACAACTAACCTAATGGAAGGTATGCACTTCCTGGTGATGTCAGCTTAGCTCTCAGGCAGCCCCAACCCTGCGTGCAGCACCACACCTCATTACATATTTGGTTTGCATCTGCCTACAAAGCAAGCCAAGCCAACTACATCCAGAGTGCAAATCCTGTCGACTATGCCAAGTGTTCTTTTGTGAGTGGTTAGGACATACCACAATCCATTCCACTCTGGACATTTGCACTGTGGTAAATGCAAGTTGCCAGCCATGAACCGATTACACCTTGGTTTCAGAAGGAGCTCATTAATACATTGTGCAAGAGAGAATCGTACCTTCTTCTGTGTGCAGGAACAACCTCTAAGCTGCTGCAAGTGGTGTGTGTCTTGGTGAAGTCAGCTGGGCGAGTAGCACTGCACCTTACAACATTCCACCCAACCACAGTGCAGATCCTGCCAACTACAGCAAGTATTTTGTGATGGAGTGGTAGGGACACACCACAATCCATTACAATCTGGACATTTGCACTGTGGTAACTATTGGCAGCCAGCTGTGAACCAATGGCACCTAGCTTACAGAAAAACTCAACCAGCTGCTTAATTCTTTGTGCAGGTACAGCTTCTAAACTACCACAAGCAGTAACATCGCCTGAGCTGTCAGGCAGCTCCCGCCCTGTGAGAAGCACCACACCTCACCTCACCACACGTGATCAACAAGAATAGATTCATGTGCAGAAGTTCAAGTTAATTAAGAGAAATCAGCTTATGAGATGTACTCTTCACCCAACTCAGAACTACTGGGCCACACAGTGTTAAAACAGTTGGTAGGACTTTATTTATTTATTTATGTATGTATGACATTAAGCAGATTATGTTTTTAGACTACTTGTTATTTTTCATTTTGGTCCTATTAAAAGAGATAATTTTGTTGTATTGACTGCAACCAGAAATACTTTCTACTGTGATTTAAAAACATGTGCCCTAGAAATGTGTGTATCTTATATCAAACATTTTTAATTTGCTTTAAAAAGTCCTTCCTGTGTTGTGGCGAAAAATTGTCACCAAAAGGCTTTTACCTGAAATGAAGGCTATTAGGACTCAGAATAGGCAAACAGAGTTTACAGCTTTATTGCAATAAAACAATAACACGGACTCAACCCAATTCGGCCAAATCAGATTAAGCCCCAAACAGTTCAGAACTCAAAACTTATATAGTAATTTCTTATCACTCCGATATCGCTCAATTAGCTTATTTGCTGTTTTTCTCTGACTCCCCTCTGCACCTATCCGGCCGATACCTCAAGTTCTCATGGGAATCTTTATTATCTTCTGACTTCCACCTGCAGCTGGACTCCGGTATTTTTACTGTCTATTGTCCATCTTTAGTTTCTGTTTTGCTTATTATGATTGGCCTAGGCTGAGCAGATGTTCCCTTTTCCACTTTTGGGCATTCTCTTATCATTTCCCCTTCCTTGGTTTTCAAGATATTTCATATTTGGTAGCTGAAGCTAAGCTTTAATTAAAAAGAAATATGGCATGTACCTTTATTTAATCATTGGCATGCCTGACTCACATTAATTTCTGCACTAAGGTTAATGCTAATATATTTTTCTATATTTATTTATGCTAGTACATAAATATACTAATTTTATTTTTCATGTATTACACCATCTTGACCTTGTTAGTAGCAATGCCTTTTGCTGTTTCTGCTGACTCACTATTCCAGCTGGCTTCTCACGTGCTTACCAGGACGATTTATCTATATTATGTCTTTGGTATTGTTCCTCAGCTTCCTAACCTTCGAACAACAGGTGTACATGTCCTCGGTAGTTTCTGTGCGGCATTCTCTTTCTATTCTGTCCTTCCTTTTCCAATATTGGTAATTTTGCTTCAAGCTTAAAAATAATGCAATATGACTAATTTTATTTAAATATTTGTTTGACATTCTATTTTATGCTAAATCTAATGCTTCAGAAGCTGTTAATTACTTTTATGGCTATTTACGCTAATATATAATTTTTTCTCTTCCATACCTGTCACACAAAATCCCGTTTTTGAAGATCAGTTCCCGAAAGCTCTTGTTCCTTTTCATGTTCTGCACCATGACTTTTGCATGCCTTACCCTGAAAAGACAATGCACCTTGTAGGCAAGTGTTGAGTCTATAATTTTCTGCTTTGGTTTATAATTAATAATCTGTTTTCAAAAAAGTGTGTAATACTGTATAAGGATAAGTCAAATCGAACAAACTCCGACTCAAACACAGCTCCTTCATCTTTTTTTCCGCCATAGCTGCCACCCTGTGATCCATGAATACTCCAGCAGCTCTGGACCTTCTTGCTATATCCTTCCTGAAACACAAAGACCAAGCAGCAAAAATTAGTTTTGCAGTACAGTATTGTTAGTTTTAATGTGCCCATGTAAGCTCTGAATTCCCTAAAAATGAAAGCTTGTTTTTGTGATCAACACACAAAGAATAATTAAAAACAGTGCAGCTTTGCCTCATAGTACCTCTTACTTGCTGCTACTGTCTCTATATCTGGGAGGGACTTCAGCATTTATAATAAAAATAAAACCTCTTGCTAGGTCCATCTTAATGTCATCATAGACTGCAGCTTTTTATCACTTTCAGCTTAATCTGTGTGTGATCGAATATACTCGTCAAGTGCACAGCAGCTTTTGAGAGCAAAATGCAGATTTTTTAAAATATTACCCATAACAAGGGAACAATGGAAAAGGTATAGTGTGACACAGAAGGGCAAAAATGAACAAGAAAAGAAGAGAGAAACAAATGAAAAATCAAAGCACAAAATAAATTTTTTTTAAAAGTAACAAATAATGAAACAACCACAGAAAGTGACAAAAAATTAATTATTAGGTATACTGGGAGAAGGATGCTAAGGATAGAGCCACCTGGGAAGAGGAAAAGGGGAAGGCCTAAGAAAAGATTTATGAATGTGGTGAGAGAGGACATGCAGGCGATGGGTGTGTCAGAGCAAGATGTAGAAGACAGGAGGATCTGGAACAAGATGATCTGCTGTGGCAACCCCTAACAGGAGCAGTGGAAAGAAGAAGAAGAATATGCTTAAAACAGTCCCATCTGAGCTCTGTCACCTAAGGAGGTGGACTACAGATCCAGCTCTCACCGCAGTGTGGATTCAAAGAGAGTCAGGAATGTTTCTGTGGTACTTCAGTGTACATATCTAAAACATTTTTTTCTATTTAAATCAATTTAAATTAATAGCAAACATTTAAAATGACCAGCATTATCTCAGCTTTTGGTATGAGCATATCTTAAATAAAAAAACACACTTGTACTAACATATAAGATGCTCCATTTTCCTTAATAAAAGGATAAGCGTTTGTCTCTGTGCCTCTCTGTCAAGTTGCTATGCCTCTGTCATTCCAACAGATGGTGCATCACAAACAGTTTTAGTAATAAAATGAATTGCATTTGTCATTCAAATAGATGACATATTTCAAACATTAGCATTGCTCTTACGATTCCCACTCCAAATGGCATATAACAGAAACATATGCAATGAATACTTTAATTACTTACAATAGAGTTCAATCCTTCCTAGCACAGCTAGTATTGTACATAAAGTAACACACATATACTGTATACCCAGGTGACACTCAAAAAAGTGCCCACCAATCATTGAGTATACAGTGACATGACCAGCAATACACCTATCTGCTGCAGGCGTGCTGCCACGGTAAATCCATGCCTACTCATTTTGCTTACTGGCTCATCATTTTGTAGCTATGCTTTTGCAGTATCTTTTTTTTATGAAAAGGATACTATATGGCACACATGCATTTTAATATACATCTCACTTGATTAAAATATCAGTTAACTTTAAACTTATATAGCAAAATTAACATTATTACATTAACTTTTAAGTATATGGAAGAATATATATGAATAGTGATTTTACTGCATTTGTGTACCTAACAAGTTTTGGAAAATAAAACTGGAAATAAATTTTGGCAATAACAACCACTCATAACATCACACATTAAAAGGAGACAATCAACTAGTACTTTACTGAATTTGGCACTTATACGTAAGTAAAGTCCTGTCGGAGGGAAACATGAACACAGCAAAATACACATGAATGATGTGTCAATTAACAAGCGGTTGGTTTTATTAGCAAAAGGAACTGCAAAATGAGACTGATGTAGGCACTGAAAATTTTGGTGATGCCCCAGTGGCAAGAGAAAACCCTGCCAGTACCTGTACTGACTATATCAATGGGTTTGCTACCCCTACAACCAGGAAATATACTGCAAAATCTAACACCACTCAGTCAAGGATTTGGACAAGTCAAGGACATTCACAAACCTCCAGCTCACAAAAACTATTTATTTATTGTATAGCCCAAAATCACACAAGGAGTGTCACAATGGGCTTTAACAGACCCAGTTTTTTTGACAGATGACCAACGCATTGAACCCCCTAAGAAGACAAGTAAATAAAACTCCCCAAAAAAACCTTGTGGGGGAAAAAATAGAAGAAATCTTGGGAAAGGCATTTCAGAGAGACACCCCTTCCAGGTAGGCTGGGCATGCAGTGGGTGTCAAAAAATGGGGTAAATACAATACAATACACAAAACAGAACCCAAGTAATCTTCTTCACTGATTTAGATGGCCAGTCTATCATTGCCACTAGGAATACAATACAATAGTAAAAAAGTAATAGTACAAGTACAGAGCAAAATGTAAGAGTAGATTATATCACCTAAGAGAATATAGATTTGTTCAGAGTCCTGGAGACCTCGGCCAACAAGCCATCTCCCCCTACTTGTCATTCCATGGCCGAGTTGTTGCTGGGCTGGCCGATCTGATGAAAAGACCCTTATACCCAATGATTTCAGTGCTCCTTTACCAGAGATGACTTTTCCATAGGCAGGCAAACAACTTGGCAGTAGAGCAGTGGCACCAAGTGTCACATGTGAGTACCAAAAAAAGAATCAGTGTAGGTGAGTGTTAGTAGCAAATTATAAATGTCTTATTACTTATGTTTTAGTTACAAGATTACAAAGTGTGATATATAGATATATAGGAAAGACACTATATGATAGATAGATAGACCAAACAACAAATCTTAATTCTCACAGATAGGCCTCTTCATTGGGAAGAAACACTACTTTTCCCTGATGGCAACACGAATTAGACAACTTACAAGTCTCCAACTTAAACTTTAAAGCCAAACAATATCTACATAATTCTGTCATATCACCTATGTCCATATATTTGATCTATTTTTTGCTGTTCCATTATTTCACAGAGTAATAATTTCCATTTGTTAGCGCTAATGCGATCTTTACTATCAGTTTTTTGAGACTTTTGACTTTTAGTACTTTAATAATCTCTAACGTGCCAATGTTTTTGAACCTCTTTATGACATTCTACTTTGTCTTCTACTCTTTGTCTTTTATTTCCGACCCCGCTTGCAGCTGAGAGTGCAGGAACTGTGTCTGACAATAGAAATCACACAGATGAGAAGTGATTGGATTGTGACCCGTGGTTGTAAATGTTTGAGAGGAGGACGGGACTTGTCAAAATCTCTTGGCAAAAAGTCTCGTCTCACGGGACCTGAAATTATCTCTAGCGGGAGTTGAGATTATTCCGAGAAAGTCTCGTCTCAGGATTTCCTTTTATAATAGAGATAATATTATAATACTAGGTATATTACAGACAGATTCACTCATAGATTCTGAGACTGGAAATGCGCGAATCAGGCATGTTTAAAACACGGGGCAAGTAGTACTTATGGGACAGTGCTTTAGAAATTCTCATTTCATGCAGAATGCAATAGCCATTGTAAAAATGGTAACCGGTTTGCTGGTATCTTGTGTTAATTGCCAAAATAATAGCAGATGTTATTTGGCTGTTTGTGTCTTGGGATGGGCTGGTATCTTATACATATCATCAAAAGCTCAGTAGTTAGTTTATTTTCCCAATTTATAAGTGGATTTCAATTAGTAATAACAAAAATGCATTGAAATTGGATGAGAAAAAAAAGCCTAGTGATCCTATTTGCACTGGTATGACTGGAATTCTAAAATGATGTTTTTTAAAGTCAATTTATATTTCAAAATAATAGGCTGACTCATGACAAGCCTACCCTTTAATGAAATCTTGGGACAGGTGCTGCTGTGTTCTGATAATCCATCCATCCATCCATCATCCATCATCCAACCTGCTATATCCTAACTACAGGGTCACGGGGGTCTGCTGAAGCCAATCTCTGATAATCTCCATGTCTATTTATGGGGATTTCTTTGTACAATCGATTGCTGATAGCCTGTGGGTTACGGACTGAAGGGTTTCTTTGTTTTGGTGCTCTGCACTTTTTCACCATTTGCTGGATTGTGCATTTCATGGGAGTACTTCCAACAGGATAGCGTCTCTAGAATGCTTTATGTGTTGACTTGAGGAAGTATGCTGATCCAATGAATACACCACGTCTCTTCTCCAGTAAGTACACAAACATTGTAACAGTGCTAACAAGAGTTCTGCCAGCTTCACTCGACTGTTTGCTGCTGCTAAAACCAGAGCCGGGGTTCTTATTGTGTGCAGGCCTGCTTTTTTGTGTACCACCCTTTATATTTAGTGTCATGACAATGATTTGCTCCATCTGATTTTCTGCATTACTATAGATATTTGCAGTGAATGAGCTCCAAGTACAGTGGGCAGCGCTAACATATCAATCTATCAAGTGCCCTGGGTGCCAACTCCGCACCCATTTGCTGCCAACACAGATTTCCCCCCCCATATCCACAAAGATAGCATGTTATATTATTTGGCAAATCTCCATAACCTTGAGTCTCCCTGCTGATTTTTATGGATTGTCTTTAGAACATACTACTGTACTCGCTATGCCACATTTGAATTATCTGTGTGGTGTGTGGATGAAGTGCAATAGTCTGTTCAGGGCTGTCTCCTTCCTTCCACCCTCTGCTGCCAAGATAGGCTCTGATGACCTACAACACCAATTTGGCTTAAGTGGTTCTTAGAATGTTATGTAAGTGGAATGCAGGGTGGCACAGTGGGTAGTGTTTCCGTCTTGCAGATCCCGCACTCTGGTTTTGAATCTGCCTTCTGCTTGTCGCCTTAGTGGGGTTCACATGGTCTCCCTGTATCCCTGTCACTTTGTTTTTCCAAGTACTCCCTAATGGTGTGCAGGTTAGCTTAACTGGTAAACGGTGTGAATGAACCTGCAGTTTCTTGCCTTGTGTGCAGTGATAACAGGACAGGCTGCAGACCCCTGAAACCCTGAACTGGGTCAGGCAGGTGTGAGAATGTTATAGCATAAATATCCTCTTACGCTGTTAATACCGAATTTATAATACAGATATATTAGTAGAAAATGAGGGAATGCCGAGGCTAAGCTGTAAGCACAGTCATTTTGGGTGACATCATTCAGTGTTACTTGACACCATGCTGCGCCATTCACAGACATCTTCACCAGAAGACATTTCACCAAACAAATAAGGGGGCAATGCTTAGCAGCACAAGATTACAAGTTAGATTACAAGATCATTCAAAGCCAAGGGAAATGGATTTCATTCACCACTGCGTCTTTTCATGGATTTGAACAGGCGGATTACTAGGTCCTTCAGTGTGCACAGATCCTGAATGCTGGTCATGTTTTAGTCCTGCCGCACATCTTAATTGCCAACATAAACTGAGCAGACAATTGCTGACCTGACTGTTTGCGATTCAACACTGGGAAGCCCTGTGTCTGTGGAGCTCAGGAATAAAGCCTGCATTTTAAACACGAACGCATGCCATTCAGGGTCACAGAACTAGTTCTCATGACATGGCCTTAAGCTTTGCTGTTTATTTTTATTTCAGTTTAGCACAACAGAAGCATATCACGGTCAAGGACAAACATGGCATTGCGTACAAGTCTGAGTAGAAATGAAGGGTAACTCTACAAGATCATATGACACATATTATTACTGTGTAATATGATTTTGGAAGTGCCCAGTTCTTATTGAATCATTCATAGGCCCCTTAAGTAACATGCAAGAGAAACAAATTGATGTGATTTGAAGAAGCATTACATTTACAAGTAGAACAGGACCTTCCTTTTTACAGAAAGCAATTAAAAATAGTTCACATAACAGACCACCACGGAGCAGATGACAATACACAATACATGTTTCTGGACTTCTCTAGCGCCTTCAACATCATCTAACCTCTGCTTCTTAGGGACAAGCTGACAGAGATGGGAGTAGATTCACAACTGGTGGCATGGATTGTGGACTATTTTACAGACAGACCTCAGTATGTGCGTCTCGGGAACTGCAGGTCTGACATTGTAGTCAGCAACACAGAAGTGCCGCAGGAGACTGTACTTTCTCTGGTCTTGTTCAGCCTATATACATCAGACTTCCAATACAACTCGGAGTCCTGCCACGTGCAAATGTTCGCTGACGACACTGCTATTGTGGGCTATATCAGGAGTGGGCAGGAGGAGGAGTATAGGAACCTAATCAAGGACTTTGTTAAATGGTGCAACTCAAACCACCTACACCTGAACACCAGCAAGACCAAGGAACTGATAAATGATAAATTGGACTGGACTGCCAATACTGATGCTCTGTGCGAGAGAGGACAGGGCCGACTATACTTCCTTAGAAGGCTGGCGTCTTTGAACATCTGCAATAAGATGCTGCAGATGTTCTATCAGACAGCTGTGGCAAGCGCCCTCTTCTATGCTGTGGAGGCAGCATAAGGAAGAGGGACACCTCACGCCTGGACAAACTGGTGAGGAAGGCAGGCTGTATTGTAGGCATGGAGCTGGACAGTTTGACATCCGTGGCAGAGCGACGGGCGCTGAGCAGGCTCCTGTCAATCATGGAGAATCCACTGCATCCACTGAACAGTATCATCTCCAGACAGAGGAGCAGCTTCAGCGACAGACTGCTGTCACTGTCCTGTTCCACTGTCAGACTGAGGAGATCGTCCCTCCTCCACACTATGCGACTCTTCAATTTCACTGGGGGGGGGGGGGGGTGGTTGAAATGTTAAAATTATACAAAGTTATTGTCTGTCTGTTATACCTTCATTGTTATCACTCTTTAATTTAATATTGTTCTTTATAAGTATGTGAATTTCCCCTTGGGATTAATAAAGTATCTATCTATCTAAAAATAATTCTTGTTTATAGGGTAAAATGACCATTAAGTTGCAGACTGAAAATAACCTTAAACTATAGTGTAATTCTGCACATGCAAATGCAAGACAATCCATTACATACTCATGTGTCACAATCTCACAATCACTGATATGCCACCAGTTTATAGCTGCACAATGTATGTGGGAGGAAATTGTAATACATGAAGAAAACTTGCATGGGTTTGGTGCGAAGGTGGAAACGCTACACAGAAATCTAAGAGGCAGCAGCACTCAACCCTGCGCCACCATGCTGCTTCTCTCAATTCACAGATCATACAGGCCATGGAGAAGTCTAGAAGTTTCCTTGTAGTTTCCATCTATTTTTATTTTTAGAATAATTGACCCTGATGGCGATTTGTGCTGTGTGTGCTTTGCATGTCCTTCTTGGTTCACCCAACATCCCCAAAGACTTGTAGTCTGTTAGATTATTGCTCTGGACAGGGTGGGCCATCCACCCCACTGAATTAGATAAAGTGGGTGTGAGGATGTTAGGTAATGTAATACAATATGAGTTTTATAATGTACTTTTATTAAAGTAATAGAAAAATACAAAACAGGAAATACAATGGGTCCTCCAATATCCCTTTATTAAAAACAGATCCCTATTTTGTGACATAATTTGGTTTGTCTTAGAACCAAAAAAAAAAAAAAACATTTGTCCCCTGACACCATTATTATGATATATTAATTCTGTCAACTTACCCATATTTCCTGCGCTTGTTGATTCAGCAGGCTAAGGCTCTGTCAAAGCAGTGTATTACCGACGTGATGACGAGATTAGAGGGGCGCAACCTGACTGGATTTCTGTGAATTTATATGTAGGAGAAACTTGACATTAACACCCTGATTTATTTCATTTTCTTTTTCTTTGAACTTCACACAAAAAAAAGACACCAAGGGTGCTATCCTTATAGGTCATTGATTCATAATTCATAGCTCCCTTTAAAAGGTCAGGCAAGCGACACAAAAACTTGAAAGATAAAATATTTCAGAAGGTCGATAAATGCCTCTCCTGATTTATAAGAGTGAATACAGCCACTTTAAAACTGGAATTCATCTGCGACCTTTATGATTCTGAGCACGACAAAACTGAAGGGGAACTGTGTCAACGTCAGCCTGAGAGAGGTGTACATATGGACAATGATCAATCAGTCTTTATCTTACTAGTGCCTTTCCTAAAAAAGAACGTGTGACAAACTGGGCGGACTATATCAACATAACGGCTTCCCAAGCCGTGTTCCTCTCTGCGTTGTGCTTGTCAAGTCTCATTTGACTCATATGATTGAACAGCACATTCACAGTGCAGATAGACAAAAGGCAGATCTGAGTTCCAGTTGCTTCCATTTTTTTTTCATGCACAGCAGCCCAATGAAATGTTTACTTTAACACACACATAAAAAGAAATAAGCAGAATAGCTACCATGATGTTTGCAAACTGCTTTAATCCAATTTAGGCTCTTGGAAGCCTAGTAGCATCAGGCATTAGCTAACACTTGATGGTGCACAAGTCCATCACAGGGCCAAGTTATGCATGCACTCACAGTCATCAGGAAACACCCAGAGGAAAACCCAAAACATGTGATGAAGGTGCCAATGGGTGTGGGGTTCCAATATAGGATGGAGAACTTGCAAAGCAGCAGTGCTAATCTAATAGTATGGTTCAAGAGTCTTAGGGCTTGATGGATTTGAGTGATCAGCAGGAAAATGTAAATGGAATAGAAAAGAATACAATTTTAAAGTAGAGTGCAAGAAACCTAAAAGTCCTAAAGGCTTTATAAAAACCACAATTGGCTGCTGGCTGGGTCAGTATAAGCTGACGAAATCCTAAGGAAAGTACAGGGTGGAAAGCCTGAACAGGCCCAAAAGTGGGCCTTCAAGGGGAGGTTGAAAGTCAGTAGGCCAAGAATCATTTGGTTGGTTATGGAGACCACATTCTACAATGTAAAGCAAGAACATGTGCCTCAGTCAAGAGGAAGAGTAGCTATTGTGCACGGTGAAACGGAGAAAACATCCAAGAAACTTGACATAAACAGGAGAAACTTGACATAAATACCCTGATTTATGTCACACCCAATAAAGTTGTGGATGTGGCGCCCTGCCCGGGGTGGGTTTCCTGCCTTGCGCTCTGTGTATAGCGGGTTGGATAATGGATGAATGTTGCCATTAGCTACATTTTATTAGTACCAGCAGATTGCACAGAGCTAAGTGTGGGGCTGTCATTCTTCTTGTTCCTGTTACATAATCGGCCACTTCAATTTGCCTCATGCTCAGCACATGTTGCTGCTCTTTTTGTCACCTTGTTGATCAGTTTCCAATAAGAAAGACACAAACCCTGACACCTTCATGGAGGTTGACATCAGCCATATATTAGTGTGCATCATGTCTTAAGCTTTCAAACAAGACACAGATCAAGGCTGTAGCACCGCAGTAATCGCTTGACACAACCCTTAGTATTCTATAGAAATAGATAACATAACAACAACAAACCTGGTCTATTCAGTTCACAGTGGCAGGGAGCAGCTCTAGACACAAGATGGATGGCAGTCCATTCCTGTGCTCGCTCTTGCACACTCCCATACTGACCATCGCTATAACTAATTCAGTGTCATTAATGAACATAACCTGCATGTTATTGAGGAAGCATCAGAGGAAAATCCACAGGAAAGAACAAACAAACTCCATTTTATAATAACTAGCCGATGCCCGCAGTAGCATACGGCAGTGTAAGAACAGGAACGGAAAACGGTGAGAAAGGAATTCAGAAATCAAGAAGAAAGAAATACTTATTGAAAGAAGCAGTTGTGAATAGGTGTTTTGCTGAAGACAACAGCTAATGAGTCAAAAGATCCAACCCTAGAAAAAGCCACATACAACTGACCGTGGCTGAAGGCTGGTTGTTTTAGATTAACGCAAATCTTTGCAAACGTAATGCAAGGTGGGATGTTGGGGTCATGTTTGAAGTAAATGACGATGGTAGCATGGAGAATCTCGGAAAGAGCTTGAATTTCATTTTCACCACCATAAACTCCAGATGTCGCCATGTATTGATATTACTCATGACTTGCTGTGATAACTCGACTTGTGTTGGAAAGAACAACAGGAAGAACGTCTCCAAATCTGTCCCAATATGATGCAACAAAATCTACTGCCCTATGTCGTAGTGAGAGTGCATTGCCTTCATCATCCGTTTGTGTCAAGAAATAACCCACTGATAGGAACAGGCAGTTGCCGGATCCCGGAATAGAGATGTTGTTGTACAAAAACCAGTCGACAGAGAAGATACTGTCGTTCATTTTATAACAAAGGCTTAGGAAACAACCGTTGCAGTATAACAAAAATAGCAAGGAGCGAAACCAATGCCAATGGTCGAGAAAGTACCTTCCTGTAGCAGGCTATGGAAAAGACTCCCAGGCACATACATGGCCGAAGTGAAAGGTCACGCAGTCAGGCTAGATATGGGGCGGTGACGTGACACCAATGGGGTCATGAGAGAGGAGCAGGGAACGCGGTAGTCCGAAGGAGGAATAGGAATCGAGAAAAGCAGCGTGGGGGTGTATGGGAGGCTGCAGGCAGTGTGGCGATGGGTTTGGAAAAGGAGGAATAGGAATCGAGAAATGCCGTGTGTGCTGTGTTGGGCGGGGTGGGGGCGGATGGGGACCAGTTTTAAAGAGGAAGCAGAACGAACCAGAAGATAAATATATAAGAGATTCTACTTTTTGTTTTATATAGTAGACACCAGCTGGGTGCAGGATTAGAACCCAAGATGCTGCAGCTATGAGGCAGCAGAACTAATCATTACATCAGGGGTATTCAAATAGATTTGACCTGAGACCAAGTTTTCTTTGGGTCAGAATCCGCTGTGACAAAGACTACTACGTCCCTCCAACAACACATACACACACACTGCTTCTATTTATGCATTTAAGATCATATCACCAGAGTGATCTGCCTTGTGCTTCAAAGAGCTGAGTCACAATGTCAATGTGGACTTTTTGAAGCAATAAATAAATGTTGTTTTGGAATGAACATATGAGGAAACTCATTTTGGCAATTTGTAGACTAGCTAGAGGTACAGAAGAGCCAGTAAGAAAATAGAGAGATGCTTGAATGGAAAAGCGTGGTGACATCATTGAGATTCAGATGAATGCAAAGTCTCCACTTCTTTAGTGCAGTGCAACATTAAAAAGCGATTGCTTTTTTTGGTGTCATGTGTAATTTTCTCAGTCACATGTGACACAAATTAAAGTGTTTACAACCCACAGCTGACTGCTCAAAAACTGTCACTCTTTCGAAACAAACACAAATCATAGATTTTTATTTTTTGCACTACCTCAGAATGGTATAAATGTGGAAATACCGAAAAACGTTTTGTCTTGAAAGAGCAGCATAACTTTATTTCGTTAAGCCAAGCCAGATTTTTAAACTCCGGTCCTGGAGGGTTACAGTGGCTGCAGGTTTTCATTCTAACCCTTTCCTTAATTAGAGACCTGTTTTGGCTGCTAATTAACTTCTTCTGAACTAATGTTAATTGACTTGCTCTTGAAGACTCAGACCCAATAATTGTTTTTTTCCCAATAATGAGATACAAAACGAGCCAAAATATGACCAGCAAACCGTGTCCATCATACAATGTCTGAAAAGAAAAAAAAAAGATCAAAATCTCAGGAACATTGATCTGCTCAGGTCTACAAAACATTTTAACAGTGCTCTTAGAAAAGAGAAAATCAACAATTTTGGAAATGTATGCTATTACACAATGAGAGCAGCAACAGGCCATGGAATTAACAAGACTCTGCACCTAATTAAGCAACTGGTTGGAGTGTGAGGCCCTGACTTAGTTGGCTTTCTCTTGGCTCCCTCACTTCACATTTCATTTCTGAAAGAAATGAAGCAATTCAGAGGAACAATGAAGAAATTCAGGGGAACAAATCTTAAAAATCAATTTAATTAAAATGAAAGGACAAGGAGTTAATTAGCAGCAAAAATTGGTCAACAATTAAGAAAGGGGTCAGAATAAAAACCTGCAGCCACTGTGGCCCTCCAGATTCAGAGCTGGAGACCACTGTTTTAAACAGCAGGTTCAATACCAGCAGTCCTGAGCTGAAATTCAAGTTCTGTATAATTGAAGTGGCAAACCTGGGATAAATTATTTAGAACTTCAGAAAGATTTAAATGAGAACAGGCCACTTAGCCCAATAAAGTTTGCCAGTCCTATCTACTTAATTCCTCCAAAATAACATCCAATTGAGTTCTGAAGGTCCCTATTAATGATGCATAATTTCTTTCCCATACCTTGAGTGTCTTATTATGTTGAATTTAACATCTGTCTCTTTCAAACAATGCGTACTTGTCTGATTTAGCACATGACTGATGTTACATAGCTGGCATACATCTTATTTAACTAAAAAAAATTGGAGGATGCGCTACATTAGTGGTGGTACTAGTAGTGCAGTCAAGTTTTTACCTACATATCCTACCAAAATGCAAGACATGCCACTCTCCAGCACCATAATAAAAAAGGAAGAATAGGATAACGTTGGGAGCACACAATGATGCAGCTCATTGTTGCAACCACCACACGATGAACCATAAGCAAGAATGTATTAATATTGAAAACTTCCTTTTATTTAGTAGAAAACACAAATCAGAGTCACCTGATGTACATTCTTACCCAGCACAGAACAGCTGGACCACAGTGTTAAAACTGTAAAATTTATGGACTGTTCTTGTCTTGAAAAGTCCTCCCTTGTTCTTTTCCTATCCTGCATTAAGACTATAGAGTTCTTTACTCTGAAAAATCAATGTGTGTACCAATGGTGGATATATAGGGGGATGGTGGGTGTCAGGGGGGAATCACGCTCTTCCATCCTAGAACTCAGCAAACAGACACATGCAAGACTAATTCATAAACCAGAAAATGGTCAACAACATGAGCAAACATTTACAGACAATAGTCTGTCGGTGTGGGATAATACAAGTTTGGTGACAGATACGCTTCACTTGGCTCCTCAGGTCAGGCTGATCCTGTCTTTCCACACAGGGTGCATATTGATCAAGACACTGCAAAAATAATCTACTTGATCTTATTAAAGCAAATTGCAGTGGCTTCCTCTTCAGCTTAAATATCATTTTATCTATTATTTTACTGGTGTCCACACCAACACATTGTACATACGGAGTCCAAATGTTCCCCCTATGCCCAACTCCAAAGGGTTAGGAACACTAACTGGAAAATTCAAATCTGCCTAGTAAATGTGTGTGAGTAGACCCTGCAGGGATATTTCCTGCCTTCACACCCCATCACAGTTTGCAACTTTGAATCAGATCAAGTGGGTATGAGAATGTGGTGTATGCAGGATGATCACCCCAGAGAAAGTAAATAAAAGGCCTGTGGTTGCATGATCACTTTTTATTTCACTAGAATTAGGGGTACTGAACTTTACCTCTGCCTATACAATACATTTAATGATAATTTACTGTATTTGTCATATACAATTTCTTGCATTGGGAATTTTGTCATTTTTACCTACTCCCTAGGGACACACAGAGACGAGAGGAGAGGCTTGGGGTATTTGTACAGCATACCTGGAGAAATTGCAGGGTGAAGGGCCTTGCTCAAGGGCCCACCTGAGTAGTATTTCTTCTGGTACTGCTGGGATTCAACCCGACAACCTTCCGGATACCAGATCAGATCCTTCAGCCAGACAACCACCTTCTCCCTACATTTCTCGATACATAAAAGACAACAGGATACAGTTTGTTGTGAAATAATATAACAACTAACAAAGGTGTCAGTTTTTAACCTTCTATACCATACATTACTTTACATGCTACAATATGCAGTACCAAGTCTACTGACATCCATTTAGATCATTAAAATTGAAACAAAATATGGATAAACAGAGATCACATTTTTTAAAAAAGTTTTGCTTTGATGTATAGTTTTACATGCAGCTATTTTGAGAGAAAGCAGAGGCTATCATGGGAAGTGGACTGTAATCATAGGGCACATGTCAACTCCTTACAGTTTTAATAGACACACTGACATAATCCTGCTTTACATAAGCAGTTTAAAAAGGGAATAAAATAGTAGACTATACCAGTGCTTTCCAATTCTAGCCCTTGGGACCCCTGCGGCTGCTGGTTTTTGTTCCAATCAGTTTCACAGTCAGCAAAGCCATTTTCTCTCTAATTGATCTCATTGTTTAATGAGCTGGTTATTCTTTTTTCTTTTCTTATTCTACATTTAGAAAAAAAGGTGTCCTGTGAGGTTTACATTAATAAAAAAAAATCCAATTTTATTTGTATTTTTGGCATAGTTACAAGTTTGGAATTCTCTCTTATAAATGTACCCTTGTCTGTGGAGTCTGTTCCTTTCATTGGATCCTCATAATGACAAGTTAACAACAAACGCAGCAGATACCTGGGCAATTTTGAACTCTGTTTATGATAAGCTTTAAAAAAAATAATAGCAATGCATAAGCCATTTGATTTATGCTTCAACTGGTTATACAAACACATGCAGATTTAGCTTGCATTTACATATACAAATAAAAGTGTTCAGCTTCTTTTAGATACATAATGACAGTTGCTAAATGAGAATAATCTACAATGTAAGACGTGGCTCTTTCGAGAGTAAACGCCCAAACAGACAAAGCTGTCAGTGGGGAACAATATGCTCTCTCGTCATAGACTTTAACCTGAATACTCCACTTCCAGATAGAAGCAAACCACAAAGAACAGCTACATCATTTATTAGACTAATGTTATTAAACACCATTTGAATAGGGTGATAGAAAGCCATTCCAGCAGCCCTGCCGCAGGTAGTCTATCAGAATGTTTTTGCATCTGGTTCCTACTTCACATGGCACACTCTGTATCTCTATGAGGCTACCTGGGCACAACTGAAGATCTAAGAACTCAACAAGAAGCATTAAAAGAGTATAAAAAAAAATCAAGGGCTGATTTTTCCCTCAGATATTCAAGTGTTTTGCCCTTTTATCCTCCCTTTTGAGGTGTGTGCACGATGTGGAATTATCAGGTCGTAAACTGAAGCACTAAAAAGATAGTGTCCAACACTCCTGTAAATTACAGAGAGAAACAAGAATGCACTTCTTTACACAAGGCATTGTGGGAACTGGGAATAAAACTACAGGATTTTTTTAGTTGAAGGGGAACCCCAGCAGCTTTTAATAAAAGAAAAAAAAGATGTAGGAATATGTTAGGTATCCAGATGAACTGAATGGTCCCTTCATTAAAACATTTCTTATTTTCCCAGTGGGTAAAAATGTATCCAAATCTAAAAAAACAAACAAAAACTGGTAGAGGAGAAACATCTGTGACCTGTTTGAGCAACTAAAAGAAACCAAATGTTTTTTGCATTTTACAATTTTGTAATTTAATTGCATCAGAATGACAGTGAAAATCTTGCTTGTTTCATTACTCATTAAAATATAACTGATGCGACATCAACACACACGCACTATGATGGTGTCCTGTGCAACAGCGCGTTTAAACTAACTTTTATACCATGGAATGAATTCAGACTCCCAAATGGAAGGGGGTATGGGGCCTTTTAATTAATTCAAGGCAAAAAAAAAAAAAAAAACATTATATGTAAACAAATTAAAATACATTTGACTATCTTTTTTCATTTACAAATGTATATTATCTGGAACAGAAATATTTTGTGATAAATGTTATTACAGTAAAAGACACAATACCACCACTGCCAAAGAGCTGCCAAACATAACTATTACAGAAATGTTCTTATATAATGTTAACCTAATGTTTCAGATTTTCTTTCAAACAGAAAGAAATAAAAATACGCATCTTTATACAAAATATTTGACTAATATAAAGTATACTGATAGGAAAGTGCTAAAGAAAACCTGTTACAATGCATTTTATTTGAAATCTAAAAATGTAATTCTACCAACAACAAAAATACATACAATAAGACAAATCTATAATTACAAATCTACCTATGCTGACTATATTACATACAATATGTAAACTCTTTAAAACTGTAAATATTTTTTAAACACCCTAGAAGAAAACACTTTATACAGAATAGAGACCTTATATGAAAGAATTTTACTTTCAGACAATTTATTCAATTTGGTGAATAAAATAAAAAGCAGGAAGACTTAAAGTAAACAAAGGCAAGATGAGGTTGAGAGGAAAAGGTTTAACTGCTCCAATTAATTTAGGGTTATAAAATGAGTAGTGGAAAAATATTTTGGACAGAAGAAGCAAAAACATATTACCTAAATACAAATATTTATTTACATAAATAATTCTGAAACAGTTACTTAATAATTGACAATAATTTCTGTTAACATTACCTAAATCATAGAAAATAACTTTTCAATATTCTCCCACTTAAAGTTCACAAGATTTGGCTGCTGGTCAAGACAGCAAACTAAGCGGCAACACTGGATAAATGCAGGATTGGCAGGTGGCTTGAAACAATAATAATTAAAGACAATACAAATTATAGTTTGGCATTAAGTAACATCTTTTTTATCCCAGCCACTTTTTATATTAGCACACTGATGAAAACCACGAAATCCACTTTTGCTCATTACTGAACAGACAGACAGTTTAAAATAATACATGGCATGGATCATCTCTGCACATGATATTGCACATCTTCTGCATTACACAGTGTAATGGCATCGAGAGCGCCGAATCTCTGAATTTGAGCACTAAAACATGCTCACCGTTCTTTGGTGCTTAGTCCGTATCCTTAAAATGCATAGTATTTATCTGATGATAGACAGTTGTTCCCTTTATTGGTATGGCTGAATTAGTCTTCAGAAGTGTCTTCTCAAGCAGAAAATGCTTGCCAGTAATAAAAAAAGATAGAAATGTACAGAAATTTACTTAAGGGCTTTATTTTTTTTTTTATATAGGCTTGTGTCCATTTCCTTCATCTCTGAAAAGAAAGGTCATCTTCTTAGTAGTGAAATAAATCCTGTCAAAACAAAACATAACACGTCATATTTGTCTGCATGGAATTTGAGACGTTGTATTAAATTCTGTCATTCTTCTTTGTTCAGAAGGCATAGGGCCTATTTATTTATTTTACTACTTATGCACTCTATATAAGGGTAATGAGCATGTTCATTTTACAGTCCAATAAATACATGAACCTGAAATGACTGTCAATCAAGGTCATTTATTTACTTTTCTATAAAATCACCATCGCAATCACTACATCGTTTTCACTGCTCTACATGTCTGAAAATCCCTTCCTTTACAGCCATTTCTAAACAGCCTAATTTCTCAAATTGTCCCATACTATTTCTCTCTAACAGGCTCACTAATTTCTGCATTGTTGGTCTTGGTACTGTGGTTGAGGCTCTTGGTAGTTCTTGAGGACTCACTAAGGAGCTGATACAAAGTCAGCATTTCTTCCTTTAAATGCATTACCCATAGTCGTACACTGCTAGTGCTCTGCATATGCACGATCAAGTTGTGCTGGAGTTTCAGTTAGAGACTGCATTCTTCAGAAGAATCTTAATCTCAATATATTGTTGAAACAACATACTCTTGCCAGCCACCTTCTTACACTGACTTGTCAACATCTAACTAACTGAGGCAGGTGATGTCATTTTTCTTACAAGTGTGAGACGATCATTGTAGCTACCAAACTAATAATATTGCACAATTCAGTACTGTGAGGAATTTGTGCATAATTCCAACATGCACATTACTTTTCCCAGGCTCTTATACTTATAAATTTACTGGCTTTGTTACCCAGCTTCACCCGGGAAATTCTATAAGACAGTGGACTTTGGTTAAAGTGCCATCAGATATATCAGAAGTACTATTTTACTAACCAAATCATTTTCTGTGTTCATAATTTTTTCTTTTATAAAAAAAAAAAAAACGGGCTAATATTAATAGTTCACTGCTGCTCCTCACTATTGGATATGCTATATACAATTGTACATAATTTAAACATTTCTACTATATGTCAATTCCTTCTTTACTTACTAACTTTAGCTTTTGTTGATGGTCATTGCAAAATGCAGTTTTACAGGAAAGTGCAGTCTTTTGAACTAAAACAGGTAATAAGCAGGAATAAAGTGAATTTTGACCATGTATTCTTGTTATTATTAGAAGTTTACAATTGTTTTTATGTTGTTCAATCGAACATTTCTTTCAATGTTTTTGTCAATTGTATTTTTAAGCTTCATTTTTTTTGTCATCCCCATGATTACTACAAACTGCATATTTGGGCAATCCATGCAACGTTTGAAAGAATAAAAATTTTGTGGTTATTCTCCCTACTGCTTTAAGTGCAAGAAAATAACTGCCAGTAATACAGTATGTTTTGGAGGCTTCTGAAATGTTCAAGGTGGAGGAATTTAAGTCTGTAAACTCTTAACATATGCTGAAAATGCAAGAAAAATCCTCATCTTTCATCTAGCTTTTCTGGGTTTGACTCTTAAACGTGTATATTTTCCCATAAAAAAGTGTTAAGACAGGTTTGGAAATTCACAGAGGACTAAATTAATTCACATCGAGCCACATTACACCAACCTAATGTCATGTTTTAGCCTGTGCAAACAGATTGGAGTCCTCAAAGAAAATGAATACAACATTGGGCACAAAAGGCATACTCCGCATTGAAGGCAATTAAGCTTACACTCTGAGACTGCAACCTTACAGGGCTGAAATGGAGATTCTAAAAGTTTTAATAAAAGTATAAGGCTTGTGGCAGACGGCCGTGTCCCCTGCCCAGCCAGGACACCACTTCACTATATATTCAGAGGGAGCAGCCCTGGACAGGGCAATACCTCCCCCTGGACGTTGGATGGCCGCCAGCAGGAGCTGCTGGACCCTTCTGGGCATTAGTTTCTCCACACCTGGAATAAATAAAAGGGGCCAACAACCACCACTCAGGGGTCAGATTCGGGTGGAGGAGGACAAGGTTGCCGGGAGGAGTGGTGGTGCAGGAGAAGAAGTGTGTGGTGTTTATGGATTGTGTTGTGGCTGGGGGACACGGGAAAGATGTGCTCTCCAGCTGAAGAAAAATAAAACTTTCTTTATTTTATACACGTGCCTTGGTGTCGGGTCGGGCGCTATACATCGCCTTTGTTACAGGCTTTACAACCATTTTAATAACACTTACTAATATCCAATACTCTAATTTACATAACAGAACAAAACTTTCAATACTTAGTGTATTTACTGTAATGCTGATGTACATGAACTATAGAGAAGTCAGCCAGTATGAATCATAGAGTAATACAGTGAGTTAGGGAGATGCGGTACCAAACTACTATGCAGCCCTATCAACAATAACAGTTTTCAATTATCTTGCATTTTTATGATGAAAAATGATAAAACTTATTTTGCAAAGCAAACTTAAAGAAACATCTTAACAAAAATTACAAACCAAGACATACCTGAAAAGGAAGTCACTGTTCTGGAGCGGTGAACTCCTAGAAATCAAAGAAAAGAAAACAGTACTTAATGAAAATTAGTTTCTAGTACCTTAAAAATGTTTATATTAAAAGGGAGGTTAGGTCACAGCAAATTACACAAATTAACTTCACTTATTTTGCAGTGATCTAGAGATAATGTTTGAGATTGCTTTAAAGTAAATTATTTCAGAAGCCTTGAGACAATAAGCAATTGCTTTATTCAAATATATTTACAAAATGATTCAAAAATATTGCAAAATTATTATAATACAGTATATGTACCTGTCTGGAGTTCGGCATTCAAACTTGAGATGCCGATTAATTGTTATGAAAGCTAATCGTAATTTATAAACACTTGCTTATACCCAAATGACGATATACATTTCTTCACTGTTCTCTTTAACTGTGCCTTAATTCAAGAAATCGTTTGTCAATGCTCCAGCATGGCTTCATTATGTGCACAAGGTAATGACTCAATATTTCTGAAACTATAATTTATCAGCAGAGCTCCAGACCTGCTCTCCATCATGTTCCAAGTCAGGAAACAATTTTATCTTGAGACCTAAGCAGATTTTAAATCTTCAGGTACTGTGTATTTCTCAAAAATCTTATGTTTAAGAAGTCTGAACTACAATGAGTCACAGGCCCTCCACAACAAACAACTAACAATACATCAATCAATCCCATTTTTATGTCACTTAAATTGGAATCTTCTCTCTGGGAAAGCTTTTGAGCCACCATAATTGTATTGGGCCACTTTTTAAGTGCATGGCATTGTAAAGCTATATTAAGGTGCATGGATTTAATGTAGCCTATTAACACATGGAATTACATTCTACTGACCCTATTATTTTCAAATATGACTTTCTGTTACAGAAATATTTAATTACAAAAATGTGGTAACTGGCACTTTGATGAAGTTACTAAAATATGTAAACTGTAGCAACTTTCCAGTTAGTTTCCTAAGTTCCTTAATGCACATGACTGTTACATGATGCTTGAATGTGTTTTTCCATCACAATGTTGCAAGGGGTGAAGACTCAACAGCTTTGTGTGCTAAGTGGAAACAAATGAGTCAACAGTCCATGACAGACATTTACACATACACTAAGAACATTTACCATCATCAATTAGCCTAATGGCATAACATTGGGATGTCCAAGGAAATTGGGATGCCAGGAAAACACACAATTTAATGCCTTGAGTTGAGAGGCAGTAGTATTGCCTAATAAGAAAACAACTAAAAACAGTGTCCTGAGTAGTTTGTGTGTGGATTTTTCAATTGAGGATTTGCTGCTGTCATCGTGGATGTGAGCTTCGATTCTTCTGAACTGACTTTCTGACGAGCTATGAACTTGAGATGTCACAGGATGGGCACTGAGGATCAATGCTTCCTGTTGTGTTTGGGAGCCTCCTGAACCCAAACTATTGATAGTCATGAACCGAGGTAAGCAATGCAAATGAGGATTACAAGCAAAGGGATGGTACAAAGGTGACAAGTGCTTTTATTAAAAATCCAATCCAAATATCAAAGGTTTATTAAAAATCCAATCAAAATGTCAAAGGTGTTCTACAGAGCAGTGCGTCAAATCATTAAATAAATAATCAAATACTGTATAATGAAAAAATTGTGGAGGTTAACATATTTCAAATCTAATAAATAAATACATTAAAATGAGGTTAAAATCACAGCAGGAAGCAGACCTTTAAAAACTAACGAGCCCCAGTGCATCCTTCTAAAATCCGACATCTCCCCTGCTTACCCCGCATGGCATCGTGCAGCCAGTGGAGACATCCTTCTGACAGACAAAAACAACCTTCTATCACAGGCTCAGGTTCCTGCTGTCCAATGGGCTCCAAGCAGCCTCACTCCTCCAACTCTCACTGCCACTACTTGGCTTTATGCGAAAGTGAGCATTGGGCAACTCCAACTACTCCAAAATGCGCAGTTGGAGTGGCCCTTTTCAGCTCCCCCTCGAGTGTCATCCATACGCTCCTTTTTAGGTAACTCTAATCCGGTTGACTACCTACATCCTCTCGTACGCTGGCATCTCCCAATACTGCCGTCTCTGTCCTTCTTTCTTTTAACATCCATTCTCTCCATCTTTCTATGTTCTTATATTTTTTTCTCTGTCCTCCCCTCTGCCATGCAGACTCCCTCTTATATTGGCTTTATTGGGCACAGCTGTGACTCTCCACCTACTCCACGGTATGAATGCAGCACCTGACTGATCCGCTCACATTTGCACGTATACTTGCGATCAGCCAAGCCCTCCAATTGCGTACACCTGCCCTAAATTGGAGCCTACATGCTCGAGATATTATTATTCATTTACAAAACCAGCACAATTCCACAGACCACTTATCACACATATAAATATTACATTGCATTGTTTGAGTTGCATGATATTCTATTTCTTATTTTAACAAAATATGGCATGAGTTATAGAAGAATACAATTGCTGACTTTGAAAAAATATATGTATTCTGAAAGCAATTTAATCAAGTAGCAGCTCAGGAAACTAAAAATTAAGCTCATCAAAATCACTGAATACAAAATAATTCACAAAAAAGATCACATTGATTTGTTCTTCGAAATAATTCACCGTTACATTTCCAATTCTCTCTCCTCTTAGGCAGCTATCAACTTCTAAAAGTTAGACAGTAGTACACTCTTTAGGCCAAGCAGTTAAGAAATGTTGCTTACCTGTTGTTTCTAAGAGGCATGCACTTCATTACAAGCTGCACATACAACAAAGGTACAGCACTGACAGAAATATTAGAAATACAAAAGCACCACATTGTTCTGTGATAAATTAAATGTAGGATTCAAGTCAATCACTGCACTGCTCAGTGGAGAGTACAAAAAAAACTATATAACTGGATAATGAAAACTATGCTTAAAGTGAAAATAAAGGCTTAAATGTCTGAGGAAAAGAAAAAAAAAAAAATAAATAAATAAATATATATATATATATATATATATATATATATATATATACAGAATGTATATTTCTGTATAAGAAAGAAGTGTATTAAGGTAATGTATTAATATGATAATATGGTCATGATATGTCATGAAAAATTCACAATTAACTATGTAAAAGACATTAACATAAAAGCAAGAAATTATAGGTATATAATCAAAGCAAAAATAAATAGCAATGTTTGGAAAATGGAAGGCATTTTAAACTTTTAACAGAGATTACATATCTATGTACACCATTAAGGATGGCTGTAGATAATGGAAAAAACAAACCTCCTTTCAAAATGCAAAATAGTCTGGTGTCTAGGATAAATCAACAGAATATTCAAAATTATGTAAAATGTCTGGCTCTGTTTTTACTTTTTTCTTGCAAGTTACAAAAACATTCGCCCAAGAGAGAACCTTGTATCTGTAATGCGAACCCTACATGTACTAAAATCTCCAGAAATAAACACAAAACCAACAAAGAGGTTGAAATATTGTATTAAGTTAGAACCACCCACAGTAATGCAAAATTTCCACACTGACAGTGAGGGGACTAGGAACCAATACCATTCAGCAGCACTAACTGTTAGCTTTTAAAAATGGTCCATGCTCTACAAACTATCTATCTATTCTATTCTTTGTGTATGTGAATGTTGCTTTTGAGCTATGCACTAGCTCACCATGACCTGACATTAGAATATGAGTTGATGTTTGGCTCTTTAAATCAAATTTACTCTCCTACTGGATTTAATATAAAATATAAATGGACTGACATAATGCTTATTGTTTCTCATTTTTCATTTAATGGTACCACATATTTCAAATCTGGAAGTTGGTAATCTTTAGATATTGTGGATATCTTTCAAGGGGGAGAGTGTGTTAATTCAATACCCCCTTGGTAAATTTATTTAGTAAATATTTATTGCATATTTCTTGGTCAGTGCCTAATTAATTTTGTGACTCCTAGTCATTGACATACTACACCAAGATGTTTTCACAAAGCTCTACTAGTGATCCTTTTTAGTCACACTTCAAAAGTCAGTCAGGGATTGACTGATTGTATGACAGGTTAGCCAAAAGGGTCCTTAAGTTTACAATTGTTCACACCATCACTCTTTGGATGTTCTCCTGGACTTGCAGGTTTGGTACTATAAATAGAAGCTTTTCAGTCAGAAGGAATTTTACAAAGCACATAATAATTGCATTCAAATCAATTGCAGCAATGGGCAGTAGATGCAAGTTATTCCTGGATGAGCTGGCTATGAAAAAAGTTCGTGTTTATAATTTTTTATTTTTTATATTAAATTGATTTAATATTTCTGAACAGAAGGTACTTAAGGACACTACACACACACACACACACACACACACACACACACACAATGCACCAGTTAGGAATGCATGCATCTTGATTCCAGATTGTTTTGTGACCGATATTACCAAGTGATCAGACTGATAGTAAATAAACTCAGTCCTGTGGAAAGATGCACACAATCATAAGCAAAGCACATGTTCTAATTCTCCCACGTTCCTCTAGTGTAAGGCACCATACACCTGGAAATCGCTCCTGTTTTTTTTTGCTGAAATCACAACTGCTATATTGAATGTTGATTAAAATAGTACAATACTGTAAATAAAAATATATAACTTGCAACATGGAGGTGTGTCCCTCTGTAAGTGTGTAGGGGATGCACACTATTCTATACAACACACATTCACACACATATCCTATGGATGTACTAATATAGGTAATGCATACAGTATATCATATTGCTTAGTGCAGGAACTTTCAACCAAATACAGTAATCTAAAAAGCTTTTGACAATTTGTATGCAAAAGTTATTATACACAAGGGTAATCAACAAATCTATTCTAAACTATGTATAATTCTCTCTTGAACTGGAATGTAGAGAAACTGTCACATTTTGTTAAAACGTTTGCTGAAACCAAGCATGCCTGCAGTGCAGTGACTATGAAATGTAAGAGGCAAAGGACTAAAAGAGGTGGCATGCACGCACAACACTTTGAAATCAAACTGGGTCTATTTAACATACTAGTCCAAGTACTAACTGAAAGGTTTTCTTAGGGTTTTTAATATTTAGTCTAACCCACCTGTGACTCTGAGGCAGTTCTGCTGTTTGGCTCAACTTTTGCTGGTGATCCTGGAACTTCTCCATTTGTAGCTGCTTTTGCATCCTCTGATTCAGAAAGCAAATTTTTCCGTTCCTTTGGGTGTGATTTCTGATCTACTTTTGTGACTCTGAATCTAAATTAAAAAAAAATATCTTTGTAAAGTAATAAACAGACTTTTCTGAAAGTACTTAAATACAGATAACACAATTGTTCTGATCTCCTGGTAATGTACAGTACTTCATGTAAATGACACACAATGCCTTAATTGCTAAAACCAAATAACAACTACAGTCAATGACTGAAAACACTTTAAAAAGTTTTCCTGCAGTAACATGACATGCATTTCTTTGTCCAAAATTGTCAGTTTTAGAGAACATCTTCAACTCAGGCTACCGAGTATAATGCAACACTTTCAATGTTGTGTAAATTCCACCAATCACTGAATATGCACTTGACAGAGTTGAGGCGCCCTTTCCCAAGTAAAGGTGCATGTTTGCACAATGTCTTGTCTTCAGATGTGGCAACTAAAAAAATGGCTCTTATCTTTTCAATATTACGCTGTAAATTTCTCTTTTCACATAAACTTTATTTTTTGCACACATTATACCATTACAAATGAGTAAACTGCAATACTGTTTTCAAAATGGTTACCCAAATAGAGCTTGGAGGTTTTTAAAGACGATATTGTAATATTTGGAATTCAATTTAAATCTGTTATTTTTTTCTTTTTTTTTTTTTTTTATAAAACTATAAAATATCACTTTGTAAACCAATGCATCTGTTTTTATTGTATTATATGCCAATGATAAATTATTTAAAACATATCACTGTATTAAAAATACTTCAATGCGAGTGTCCCCAAATATCTTAATGATGTTCATTAAATATGTTTAGTAACAGCTGGAAGAAGCAAAAATTGTATTGTCAAAGCATATTCCATGGATGCCTACTAAGACTTTTTCTTAAGGCCTCTCATTAGCATAGTCACAAAAGTCAACCAAATAAATAATATATAACACATTACCTTATTCTTAGGTAGTTGAGCTGTGTATGAATTTGAAGTCATATAACTAAATGTGCATCTATACAGAGAGCTGATTCTCTATTTGGTGATCAAGACTAAAAGTGGGTTACTGAAAAGGGTATGAGATGCAGGGAGTTTGTCAGGGAATATGCTCCGTTAGGTGAAATAAAACAACATTTTTTTTAACTGTATTTTATAAATGTCAAAGTTTTATTACAATGCACACATTATAAAAAAGCATAACAAGGAAAAAAAAAACTCCACCCTACAACTTCATTCAAATCCCTATTCATACTTTGAGAGAGCAAAAATTGGGGTTAATATAAAATAATCCCTCAAAGGCATATTAAAAGTTGATTTTGGACATACTGTACAAGAGTAAGAAATAAAATGTCTTACCTCCCAACAGTAAGTAGTGTAACTTGCCCAGGACGGCTCTTTTTAGGCTCCTTAGTTCTTGTGATTGGTTTCACTATAGCCCACCGTTTGTGGCTGCAGCGCGAGCACACGTTTTTCTCTGCAACCCCTCCAACTGTATGTAGGTGATTCCCATGGCAAGTATGCTTAGTAGGGCTGACTCCAGGACTGGGAGATACTGGGGTTGTAGGGCTAATTGGTGTACCAGGAGTAGCTGGGGATGTCGGACTGTGAAAATGAAAAGAAAAAAATAAACAAATAAATGCAATTTTCAAAAACCATTAAGGTCTACATTACGCAAAACTGGATGAAAAGTGTTTTCACAATGCAAGGCAATTAAAAAATATGAATGACTAAAAGGGCTTGTCTGAAAGTAATATTTGTTTTTTTGTCTGTATAGAGCTTTGAGATTTTAGTAATTTTGTGAAGTTACTTCGAATAGGAAGTTGATCTTTGCAAGTTGAAAAATCTGCATGAATCGCACGCCTGCTGTGAAAACTGAAACTTGATCCATGGAGATAATCTGCCAGTGCTCTGTTCAATCTGTTGCCTCCATTAGAGGGTTCACATAGTATAGCTGTTGAGTTTCTCTGTAATTGCTGGAATAAATGGCTATCTCAAAGGAGGGTGGTGTCTCTCTTTCTCCAATTTTCTTTGATCCTAAATTACAAAAAATCTGCGTAAAAGCATTGCTATGTGATAGACAGATTAGATAGATTAATAGATACATGGTGGTCCAGATCTAATCATACAGATGCAGATCGTCTGGATGACTTTTTGATTTCCAGTTCGGCGCAAAGACGATTCTTCATGTCGTCAGTTCACACACTTCTCGATGGTCTGGGATTTTTCGGGTGAATTTCTATGTAATAAACTTAATAAGTTATAGTGTAATGAAAATTACATAATTAGATCTGGACCACCCTATAGTCCAACCTGTAAAATTAAGCTGGAAAGAAGAAATGTGTAGTTGATATAAAAGAGGCAAACAAATATACCATAGTCAGCTACTAACCAAGACAGGCTGAGAAATATTGCATTTTATGTCATGAGGCTGGCTATCCACAAGCATGTATATAATAATCTACAAAGAGTGATTGCAGCTCTGATTTTGCAATAGCAATACATTTTCTAGTCATCCACATCCCTCATGGAAATGAGTTTTGAGTTAAGGTAGTTATTTTTAATAATCATGCATGCCAGAGAGTAGCAATGTGTTGCATATTAACACTTGCAAGTAAAAATTTCAGTGTACTCTGTATATATGAAAATAATGACCCTATAAACCAGTAAACTTATGAAATGACTTCTGTATTCAGTTTTGATAATTTATCACTCACTTTCCTATAACACTGCAGTTGAAAATAAATGGATTTCTATTTTAATGTCAAGAAAACTTTAACTAGTAATAATCTAGTAAAATCTGATGTTTTCCAAAGTTTAAAGTATTGATTCTTTTAGTCAGAATATCTGCAAACCAGTGTACTGAAGTCAACAGGTTAATGAGTAAAATATTTAAAAGGTAGCTCCACCGCTATTTGGTTTTAAAGTCACTGGGCACTCCAGTGCTGCAGGGCCCCTTTTTGCTCCTCCCTTATTCACTTATTTTCAAACCCACTTTGCATTCATTTATATTAAATCAGATGGCTTTATTATCATACCATCCATACACAATATTGCGGCATACAGTCAGGTCAGGTTGGGGAGCATACACTTGGTTGAGTGTGTTGCTACACCCACCATATGATGAAACACCTCGGGGTCCCAGTTGAAGACACTACAGGCAGACAAGCAGTCCAGCCCCACCCTCTGGAAATGACCATCTATCTGCTACCGCCAGATGACCTTGACCTTGTCCAGCCACTTGGATCTCTAGCAATGAGAATCCTGTGAGCCAGATCACCCTTGGGTAATTGCGTTACATGGCTGTAAGTGCTGTAAATGACACTACCTCACAATGCAGGTAATGTGCCTCATCCAGCACTCCGTGTGCAACTGATCATTCAACACAAAGTCAAACAAGTGGTAGCTAATGCTTCTCTGAAGAGACACAGTACCAAAGGAGTCCAGTCTTCATCTCAGGTCACTGGTAGCGTCCATGTCTCACAACCATATAGCAAAACAGGAAGCACCAGGACTCTAAAGCCTTGGATCTTCATCCTCTTGCAAAGATATTGTCACACACCCCTTTCTAGTGACCTCATGATCCACCTGCTCTGCTAGTTAGTCTACTGACATCATAGGTAGAGTTTTCAGAGACATCAAAGTCACTGCCAAGGTAGGTATATCTCTTGACACGGTCAACATTCTGTCCAAAGACAGAGTTCTGATGGCTGTGCTTAAGGGGTCATTAAAGGCCTGGATCTTGGTTTTTGTCCAGGACACTCACTGGCCCGTGAAGAGCACAGCATTGTCAGCAAAGTCAAGATCAGTGAATCTTTCTTTACCAACAGATGCTGCTGAACCCCACGACCCTGCCCAACACACAGTCCATGCAAGCACTGAATAAAATAGGAGCAAGAACACACCACTGACTGCAGTATACAGTGCATGAAAAAATGTTCAGCGGTGCAACATACATACATATATATATATATATATATATATATATATATATAAAAACAGGACAAGTGCAAGAGAGGAAAAAATGATACTATACTATACTATACAGTAAATGGATAAATAAATAAATACATAACTGAATAAATAAGAATAATCTGAAATATATAACAATAAATAAATAACTAACTACTAACAATAAAAACAAACAGTACTAATAGGCATAACAAATGTACTTCATATAAACTACTAGGAGTAGATCTGAGGGCAGGCCAGGTAAGCCTTTACTAATTTTGCTAACTATAGTGCATTCCACCTAATTTAAAATCATTCAAAAACATAACTAGATTGTTATTTGTATTGAGATATTTCAAAAAAAAGAAAAAAGCAGTAGCCCAGGCACTGATCCGTGAGGGGTCACTCAGAAAAGGGTTATAGTGTCAGGATTTTCTTCATAATTAGAGGATGTTTACCGTCTGCATTTGGCACCAATTTTGCTTCCGTCTGCACACTGTGCCTTGAATTCTCACTCATCTTAGTGTTGCCTCTAGCACCAAATGAAGTCCCTTAATAAAACTGGCATATATAATAATGTTTATCTTGCTTTTCAAATGCTCTTGTTGCTTACTTATATATTTGCAGCAGATTGTGCTACAGCTATTAGTTTGCTCAAGATATGAATGAAAGAACTTAATTGTAGAATGTTGACATGACAATAAGTTTGAACTTAAACTTGTCATTGTTGTTTCCTCAAAGAATTACTGCCTACAAATAAAGGTGCATGACTGTTACACAATTCCTTGAATATTCGTTTTGATTAATAACACTTCAGTGAAATACTTCTTTTGTGTTGGCAACTGCATATACTGCATTCTAAACATATATAGAGTCAAACTTCCATTTAGCAGGGAACCACTTAAACATTATTAATGCTGGATTCATTGAAAAATCACAGTCACCAGCAGTACAAACTGGAAACTAAATACAGCAGAATTTGTCATTTTAAGGAAATGTGTTAAGATATACAAATGTTTACAGGTTATGAATTAAAGCATAATCCAACTTGCATCCACACTTTTCCTTCCAGCTGAACTTGATCATTGTGATCAAAATGGGGCTAAAAATGATTAAGACTCTCCCATAGAAGTACCCACAGCACTGCATAATTCAGCCTGCTCAATTTCTTTGGATAATGCAAGAAGAATTTTAAGAGAGTCAATATCTATAATGTATCTGACTTAAGACTAAAAATATGTAGTGACCAATTAGTTGGCATTTTAAAGATATTTTAAATACCTCAACTAAGATACTCTACGGTCCATGTTTGCGTCAAATAGATTAAACAACCCTGTACCAAAGAAAACCAAACAAACTGAAGGTCACAGTTGACCAGTGGTACCACTGTAAAGAAATGCTTTAAGAGACTGGTACTGAGATACCTTAAATAGGATATTCCTGCTTGTACCACCTCCAGTTTGCATATCACTGCAACCGGTTCACAGAAGGTGCCATATACCTTAAGCCTTACAACATCCTTGTACAGCTGGATAACACAAGCTGCTATGCATGAGTATTGTGTTTGCTGATGGTATCATATGAGTCTAGGTTAGGCATGCAAATAAGAATTTCTTTATTCTATATACAAAATACATTTTAACATGAACATACAAAATACAAGGTTACTGTAACACTTTCATGTAAGATATTTCTCAAGTAATGCTTAAATAGAACCCCTTTCTTTCCTACCTGGCCAATCACAATTCAAAAGAAATTCTGTAATTTTTTTAAAGTGATCCATGCTCTCCATTTTCTGAATATGAATAAAGTGGAAAAGGTTGTAATATGATGTGATGCAAAATTATTCTGATGTACTCTGTTAAATTAGAGGAAGGTCACAAGGGATTGTCATAAGAAGAAAATGTTAGCCAATTCATTCTTCCTTTTAATCGAAATGGCTGTTGCCAGGCTCAAATAAAATGCATGCACATACACACAAGGAAAATGTGAACTGGTGCTAAAATGTTTCCTGAGTGTTTACTCATAGTTATGTTAGTAGCTGCTAGTTTACCTTGTAAATGTCATCTTGTTTTTTTCCTGGAGTCTAAATAAGAAACCCTGTCAATCACACTGCTGTTTTGTCTGTTCTAACAGAAGTGCTGATTCAGGGAGACTTTTATAACTGTAGTGTGACATTCATGCCTCCGCTTTCCCCACTAAAACACATCACATCTGAGGGCAGCAATTACCTTAGGATAAAAATATCAAAACAGTTGTCTCTGAAATGCATTTAAATTTAAACTGCAGTACAGGACCTCAACAAAGATTTTAAATTTAAAGTACAGAAGAGCAATTAAATACTGAATTAAAATATTGCTTGTAATTATATAAATGTAAAAAATGCAGATGTGGAGGTGGCATCAGTGCTCTTTGCTTCTTAAACAAATAAAACTAATTGTGAATGATTGAAGAATTTCAAGATTTAAATTAATTTTTAAAAAACTTCAAATTCCAAAAAGCACATGTTTAATTGTGCTATCTATATTTATGTTAACTCTGAATGTGAGTGAATTTGGCTGTGCCAAAGTCAACAATATAAACAAAACTAGATTTCTGATTTGTGGCAGCACTGTGAAGAAATACTTTGAGAATTGCTCCCTGTCTAGAGTCCTCTCTGGTCCCTTGACTATGAATTTCCTTTAGCAGATATAAAAATGGATGGCAGAATCCTTATAACTACAGTGGTAAACTGACATTGAGACAAAAAAAAAAGGTAGGGGTGGCATATACACCCAGAAATGTGTAAATTTAACACCATCTCATCTCCATAAGTATTAAACCTCATTATTATTACTTTTTTCTTTTTCAGAGGATTGTGCTAACCGTAATCATTCATTAATCCATTTTTTAAAATATATTTTTTCCTTCCCATGGTGGATTAGAAAAAAGTTTAACCCGCTAACTGGGAGGGTGGGAAATTAACCCTTACATCCTGTTTGGGTTAAATTTTAGCCTAAAGTCTAAAGACACACAAACTGTAAAAAAAAAATATAAATATTAGCAAACTTCATATTTATGTTCAGATGCTACACATTTCTGAAAAAAATATTCATTAGATTTACTGGTGGTGGATGGTTGGGGTTTTGGCCAATTGTGGTTAAGTCAAAAAAAAGTGTGCGATTGATGAGAAAGAAGATTTTTGGAGTGAGTTGTTTGAAGTGGACAGTGTACTCAAGGGACAGAAAGTGGTGATTGGAGTGGATTTCAATGGACATGTTGGTGAAGGGAACAGATGAGACGAGTGGGTGATGGGTAGGTATGGTGTCAGGAGAGGAATGAAGAAGGTCAGATGATAGTGGATTTTTTCAAAAAAGATGGACATGGCTGTGGTGAATACATATTTTAAGAAGAGTGAGGAACAAAGGTTAACACACAAGAGTGGAGCAAGATGCAGAGAGGCAGATTATATCCTCCTATGCAGGAGGGCCAATCTGAAGGAGACTGAACACTGCAAAGTGGTGGCAGGGGAAAGTATAGTTAGGCAGCATAGGATGGTGATCTGTAGGATGACATTGGAGATCAAGAAAGAGGAGAAGCATGAGGGCAGAGCCAAGGATCACATGGTGGAAGTTGAAAAAGGAAGACTGCAAGGTTGAGTTTAGGGAGGAGATAAGACAGGCACTGGGTGGCAATGAAGAGTTACCAGACAGCTGGGGCAACTATGCAGATGTAATAAGGCTGACAGCAAGAAGGGTTCTTGGTGTGACATCTACACAGAGGAAGGAGGAAAAGGAAACCTGGTGGTGGAATGGAGAAGTACAGGAGAGTATACAGAGGAAGAGGATGGCGAAGAAGTGTGATAGTCAGAGAGAAGCAGAAAGTAGACAAGAGTACAAGGAGATAAGGTGCAATGTAAAGAGAGAGGTGGTGAAGGTTAAAGAAAAGGCGTATGATGAGTTGTATGAGAAAATGGTTGAAGTGCAGGCAGGGTGGAATGGAGTAATTTGTGACAGTCGGGTATCAGCAAGAGTGAAAGGGAAGGAAGATAGTGAGACCAGCTATGTTATATGGGTTGGAAATAGTGGCACTGACTGAAAAACAGGAGATAGAGGTGGAGGTGGCAAAGTTCAAGATGTTAAGATTTGCATTGGGTGTGATGAGGATAAGCAGGATTAGAAAGGAGTACATTAGAGGGTCAGTTCAGTCAACTAAACTCCATCTGAAAAGCAAGCAACAGAACTGGAGGAGAATGTTTTTGAAGGAGCACGAAGGAGTGTTAGTGATTCTTGTCATTGGAAGACTGCAGCACATTCCCCGTGGACCATCCACTGCAGAGTTAAAAAAAAGTCTGACCGTCACTAAGCTCAAGTTACCCATGAAGCCACTCCAAAGGGAATGAAGAGGAGGAGCTGCAATTTCTGCCCAGCAAAACAGGACTGCAAAATAAGCACAGCTTGTATTAAATGTGGAAAGTATATTTGCAAAGGCCACACATCCATAGTTTCCAGCTACTGACATAATTGCAAGAGGCAGAAGTAGTTATTTTAGCTGTCAGATTGTGTATTTCAATTATATAATAATGTTACTCATTCTGTTGATCAGTTGTTTAGGCTGATAGTATAATAGTATTGTTTCAAATAAATGTCCATTCTGTTGTTGATTGATTGATATATTGCCATTATTTGATATTGCACTACTGTAAGGTATAAAATTAAAATTGTTCGTGCCATCCTTTCTGTACATAAAACACATGGCTTAATTTTTTATGGCTGTCATGTATTTCCTTCTTAGGCATTTTATTTGTTACTTACTGAAATACACTTTAGAAACAAACAGATACACATTTTGACCTTTGACATAATAATAAATTGTTATTTACCTGTTTAGTGATGAATGAAAAATGTTTAACATATTATTTATGAAAAATAGATGCAGAGTTATAAATAATATGCAGAAACTACACATACTTGGGTAAGGAAGTATGGGGTCAAAGACGACTTTGTCCATATGGTCAAAGTTCATTATATAAACATGCTCATTTAGCAGCACTTGCTGCAGGGTGCCATTCTGTTCTCATTCAACATCTACAGTCTTATTAAGGCCTTGCAGATGTAGCTTTGGAATGGCTTCAGTCTTACCTAAAAGGCAAGCTGCAGCCTGCATCTGTTGTCTATCTGTCCTTGCTACAAGGGGTGATTCTCTGGTCTCAGATGGAGACCAGAGAAGATGACATATAGATTTATGTGCACACTAAGCTTACCTCTGATTTCCTACCAAGCTTAGTATTTAAGTGCATTACTCGCATCAATAATTCTTTGTTGTGCCATAACTAGTGATGCTACAGTTGATTGGCCACTAATCTGAAATCGGCAATTTTACACTACAAAAGATTCAATCAGTAAATTGGATGATCACAAAAAACAAATTTTCATCATTTGCTTCTCTAAGCTTTACAGTAATTTAGCTGTATTGTTCCTTTACACAAGGTATTATGACAGTTGAGCTAGCCCATACGTGGAGTAATAAACTGAGAGAAAGCAATCAATGGAGTCAACCTGTGGCATTAGACAAATGGCAAGAGCTAGTTTTATGAATTCAAACCTTTATATTTTGACCTGCAATTAAAATAGACACTGCTTGTCTGAGTTTGGACGGTGAGCAAGCTTCAGCTGATGTTTAGTACAGCAGCACACATTTCCACTTAGAAAAAGAAAAGATAAAGAAAAATTTGAAATTGCTGCATAGTAAACAATAGGCTTGTTAGCTTAACAGCAAAATTTTCTCTATTTTGTTTATAAACTCATTAAATATGCTAGCCTCATATCTTCTTTATAAGCATCTTCTAAAATATTGATAGATTTGTTTTTTTAAGCGTTTGTACTGTATTTATTATTTGTGTGTGTAGTACAGTGTAAGTTTTAGAAAGAGTACTGAAAAATTAAAATGGTGATCCATATTTATAATTACACCTCAAAAATTAAGAATATCTAGCTGGTACACTGTAAAAAGCAAACAAACAAAAAATATGTAAAAATACTTACATTTATTTATTTTAACAGTAAAAATAGCTATAGTTTAATTAAAAAGATTGAAAATAATAACCGTGTTTACATTTAAGCAGAGTTTAACCGCCAATATCAATTTATTGAATCAATGTGTGAAAATATATGTATATGTTTTGTTAGACAAATGCTGAAAACTACTTTTTTAAAATTAGATTTTGTTTCAGGTAAAAAAATTACAATTATGATCACACTGGTGGTCTATAGTTTTATTATAAAAATATCAAATTTACACTTACACTATACACTATAAATTATGTGCTACTGTAAATTTGAGTGTCTTATTTATTTTTTTTATTTAATGGCAACAAAGGAACTAAATCTGCTACAGACAGAATCACTTTGTAAACCATCGCAGTACATGAGAGACATGTTGCAGTGGCAAGAGAGTTAGGCTACACTAAACTCAAAGAAGATACTATGAAGAAGGAAAAGTCAAGGTTTTCCTGAAGTGAGAGGGACAGAAATGTAAGGGTTAATTCTCATTTAATGAACAGTTGTTGGATAGTTGCAATGAGCTCAACAGACATGTGAAAAAATCTACAAATAGCACATAATGATGTGCTGATCATGCAAATGCAAGTATCAGCTGAAATGTTTAATTTGCTGTAGATAGCAATATGTAAGAAATAATACAGTAGTTCTCAAACTTTGCCTTAGGACCCAATGTGGATGCAGGTTTTCCAGTTAACCAGTTTCTCTTTTAACTGGACTTCTAGGCAAACTGTTGGAAACTTGGAAGCTGTTGTTTCCAAGTTTCTCTGTTTAGTTATTAATGTAGAAATTACAAATATAAGCTTGGTAAATTTTACTATAATGTAATGAGGACATACAGTATGTACATTAAATGGAGATAATTTAGTGTTTTTTCATCAAGATGATTTTCATTCTGCTCTTCCAGTTGTTCTGGTTAGATACCCTATTTAGCAATAAGCATTCTGGTGGATCTGATGATGAAGTAGCTGCAGCCTTTCAGCAATAAGTGTTGTTAGCCAGGTGTCTGCTCTGCTTGTTGTTAATTATTATGATACAATTATAGGAGGAATTAATAGGAATAAACCCAACAGAGTAGAGTAGCATTTAAAGCTATAGCAAAAATGCGAATGTTTGCTAATTTCTCATAAATTTAAAATTCTGCTGCTGTACTTTTCTGAATACAGAAAAAAGAAGAGAAGAAAGACCAGTTAATAAGATTAGAGTGAAGATGACTCACTGATTGTCAAAAAAATCTATAGCCACATTGGGTCCCTTGGGCTGAATTTGAGAACCACTGGAGTAATAGATTTAATCTGCAGAAGACAGAAGAGAAAAGAACGCGACAACCGCTAGCTTTACGCTATAAATTTATATTCTTAGATGAAAGCAAAAGAGAATATTGGTTCCAGCTAGACGCTGGCTATGCCTATATTCTAAGGTAGCACAAGTACTTTTTCCACATAAAAGATCATATATACAAGTATCCAATAACTGTACTCTATTGATGTAATTTGGAGATTTAATAAACAACATTTTATAAAATATTAGGAGAATAGGACGTGATGATTCTAGGTGGAATGATCTATTATCCGCAAAGATTTTCTTATGATTTTATGTTAAATGTAACGTCATTTTCTAACCCGCTTGATCCAAGCTAAGGTGACAGTGGGGGTTAAAACCTATCCCAGTTAGCGTAGAGCACAAGGCAGGAACAAACCGTGGACAAGGTGCCAGACTATCATAGGTTGAAGACACACACTTGGGCCAATTTAGAGTCACCAACAAAACTGCAAGTCTTTGAAAAGTAGGATGAAACCTGAGCACCTGATAAATCCCTCACAGACATGGGGAGAAAATAGACAGAACATGTAAACTCACACAGGAAGAATGCAGGTTTCCTTACTGCAAGGTGGCAGCACCAGCACTGTGCCTCCATGCTATCCATCTTATGTTAAATGTTACTATGTTATTTTTCTAGTTTGACCAAAATCGAGTGTGCTTTCATGGAAAAAGCATGAAGCATATAATAAGCATTATCTCATACTTCACGAGTAGCAAAACAAGTCACTAATACACTACCTGTCAAAACCAAACCACGGTTACTGCTCTGAGGCAGGCATAGAATTTTTTCATTCCATTCATTGCAAAACATATAATAATTTTCTGAGAGTACGCCTCCTCATAAAGTCCTGCTATGTCATCATTATGGTTCCCTCTACATAAAATGAACAAGGCTGCATGGATACCTTTATTGATTTTGGACTTAAGATAAAACAGAGATGTAAGAAAAAAAATAAATTAACAGCTTATGAATTACAAGTAATCGCCATAAGTTGAAGATTTTAAATATTAAACTACTATCACCTCCTGTTTATGAGATTAATGAATTCCTGAAAAACCCACCACAAATCAAACTCATAAATAAAAAAACAATGCTTTTGCAAATCCCAACATTCACTGCCATTTACCATAAAATAAAATCAGATTCCATTAAAATGAATACAAACACTTCAATTGTTAATAAGAGTTATCAAAACATACTCTAAAAAGATATTTTACTTTTAGTAGTAACTCAATAACAGGAATGGTTATGGCAGGGGTGGGCAAAGTCATTCCTGGAGGGCCGCAGTGGCTGCAGGTTTTGTTCCAACCCAATTGCTTAATAAGAATCCCGTATTGTTCTAGAAACACTTCTGCTTCATTTTAGTTACAGCATCTCCCTCATTAAGATTTTGAACCCTTATTGCTTATTTAAGTCTTAAACAGCTGCATTATTGGTTTTTAATTGCTCCTTATTAGCAATAAAATGCAAATGACAAAAGAAAACAGCAGTTATCCATTTTATTTGTTACCCTTTACATCTGTGTATATTTATCGTGCACTATTTCATTTAATTAAATACTTGGAAGGAAAGAGAAGAGAAAAAAGTGAAGGATTGAGAATTACCCATCCATATTACACTTCAAAGTATTTGGAGGATATCCTTAGAATGGAAAAAAAAATATAGGATATGAGAATGACTTGACATAGCAGAGTTAAAGCACTAACAAGCCATGAAATGTAATTATTGGCAAGAATTGTTTTCTAATTAAGCAACTGGGTTGGAACAAAAACCCGGGGCCACTGCGGCCCTCCAGGAATGACTTTGCCCACCCCTGGGTTATGGGCTCCCATTATAATCATATACAGCTAATGTATTATGCAGTGTACACTTAAATTTTCAAAAAAGAAAACTTACTGTATTCTTTATGTTTGTGGTATTTGTTCTTTCTTTAACAAAACACTGTGACAGCAAAACAGTAAATGTACAGCTAAGAAGGATAAAAATCATCAATATTATACTGGCCCTGCAAATTGAGAACAAAAAGAATATGTGTGGCTATGGTGGTCTAAGAAAACGAGGACTGACTAGGAGTTGAACTCCCTTGCTGGATCTCCATGTCTTCTGCCTCACTTATCTTCTCCATTACTGCGGGACAACTAGAAAAGCCAGAAGTGGCCCAAGATGTGCCGGCTGTGAATGGATTAGTTGCATTAAAGAAGGAAAAGGTATTGGTCTGCTCAGCTTCTCATACTTTTCTTTTGTACAGTTGTCTGTAGCACTCAATAGAAGGGAAAGGACACAATGATTCCTGCAAATGTGAAGATGCTTTGTAACTCAAAAAAAGGTACCATATGAAACCCCTTGTAAACACATGGATTTGTAACACAAACCATGGCATCTTATGTCTAATCTTATATCTAATTCTATGGCTTGTTAGGTGTTCACTCTGCCACACCAGTCATTTCTAAATCTGATACTGTATTTTTCTGAGATTACCATCCAAATGCTTTGCAGACCAGAGATCAGTATTTCTCAGATGTTCATTTTTTTCCCTTGTCAAATATTTCATTTCATAAAGGACTCGGTGGCAAATGGGTTTTAAGTTAGCCTAGTCATCTGTTGGTTCAATTTGTAACTGTTTATTATGTGGCTGATGGTTAAAGAAAAAAATTAAACAATTAAATTGCAAGCCAATTTAATACAAGACAATAACAGAGTATGGTCCATACTCTGAAAAAAAAAATGGCTGGAATGAAAACGTGCACCCATTGTGGCCTTCCAGGATGAAAGTTTGACACTCCTGGTCCAGTGAGTAACTCCAACAAAGCTAAAAATTGCTCACCAACCACCTGGTCAACTGTTTTCCACTTTATCAGTCAGATATATCTTGTAACAGTTATATGTGTCCATTGGTAAATAGATAAAAGACACTAACATCACATAAAACATGTCTGATCTGCTCTTTATAGAAAGAAGTTTAAATGTTGCGTGAAGAATGATCAACTGTTCTGATGGCAACACAAATTAGGCTAAATGTTTAGCTTTAATTTAGTTATTGTCTGTCATTCCCAGAAATCTTCATTGTGAGAAGTTCTTAAGGGGTGTTTTCTCATTTCATATTCATTAGTTTATAGTTGTATTCTCAGCTTAACAATCTCTTTAGCAGGTGATACATCAATATTTATTATGTAAAATATATTTATTGAATGTTCTGAAGAAACAAAAAATTCACCTTAACAGAAAAACAGACTGATTGCAGAAGTGGTGTCATGAGATGAAATGTTGAGTCCCCTATAACTCTTTCACAAGAAGTTAAAAGGGTATGGTTTTTAATTTTAATTAGATTCTATTAGTGGATGAGAGGACATGCTCCCTGTCTCCTTTACTAGCTTATAAGATCACTCTACGCAGATGTATTGGTGGTGCTGTCCCACTAGTTAATTTACTAGTAAAAAAAAAGACCAAACTATTTTATTGTACTACTGGAGAGATGGGAATACTTTCAACCTCAAATGTAAAAGATGTATTTTGTACACAGTCACATTAAAACAATAATATATACAAATTGAAATGAGTCATTTCTCATTTTTGGTGTTGTGTTTAGTGAAAAGTAAACATATTAAAAGGTGAGCAATATGCTCTACACTGTGTCCACAAAGGACATCAAGAGATATATTTGTGGAATTAAAGCAGATATAAAAATAAATAACCAAATTACATCGAGTCCTATGCTTTTCTTATCTACGCTTTGATGAAGATTCACACCTGTACTTGTTTTACACTCCACAAGACCACATGGTACCAGCTAGAATATCTGCATGTCTCACTGTAAAGGAAATCCTCCTCCTGGTCAGCTTGGCTGGTCTGTCTGTTCAGCTTCGTTCATTACCACGAAGAGCCACCAAGTCGGTGTGCAACCTTGTTGTGGTGATTGATGATTAGATGTCTCAAGAACCATGTTGCTACAGTTTCTTGGTCTTGCAGATTCACTCTATACAATATCCCCAAGATCTACCTAACTCTGTATGCAGAACAACCTCTTGATCCAGGATTTATTCTCACATTTGTCACATTTCGACTACTACAACTCTCTCCCGGCAGGAGTAGCAGCATGTGTCATCAAGCCACTGCAGATGATTTAAAATGCAGAGGCACGTCTGTGCTCAATGTACCGGCACATATTAAGTTCAAATCCTTAATGCTCACCCACAGAGTAGTCAATGGCTCAGCATTTATATACATAGAGACACTACTGAGGTCCTTTGCTCCTTCTAGACTACTTGGGTCTGCTGACAAACAGTGTCTGGTTATGCCAATTCTGTGTGGTATTAAATTTCAGTCCTGACTCTTTTCATGTGTATCTCCTAGCTATTGGAATAAGCTGCCCACCTTCATGTAGAATTCCGAGTCCCTCAATGTGTTTAAAAGCATTTGAAGAATCTCTTGTTCAATAAATTTCTGTCTAACTGATATTAGCTGTTTGCTTTTATAACCTTGAAATTGCTACTCATTTGTATTTTCGGTCTGAGCTCTTTACTTGTGGCTGTCAATTTGTAATCTTATTCTGTAACAGCTGTTTCCAAACAGACCCCCAGAGTGATGATACAAAAGAGTTCAACAAAATTAAGTAAGTCACTTTGGATAAAGGCATCTGTTGAGCAAATAAATGTAAAAGTAAATGTAAGCATTGCCATCTATGCTCTATATTGAGAGTGCCACTTTTTATATTACATGTACATAAAGTAGCTAAATGGGGACAGTATTTCTCTATTTTCCTTTCCAAACTACTCTAGATTATTTTGTCATAAGAGGTCGTCTACAAAAGGTTCTTTTCCATTGAATCCATTGGCATGTACAAGTATTTTAGCCCAAGATTGCGTTTTCAAGGACATATGTAATCAGTACTTGAAATTTATTCCTAGCAGCTCATAATTAAGTAAAAAACAGAAACAGAATACAGTTAAAATACAAAGCACCAATCAAGGTGGAATAGAAAAACAGAGAACAGAAACTTAATAATGTAAAAAATATGAAAAATGTTAAACAACATTTATGATATTGGACATATAAGGTCTTATTAAGAAGCAGTAAAACAATCAGACTACTCTAGTTGTTAATGAAACATACTACTTGTGGTAAAATTTTCTTTTGAACCTCCTCTGTATGGGTTGCAATAGTGTGGTAGCATAACCAATATGTGACTGTAATACGTCATTGGTTTTAGAATGAGATAGTCTGGAACAGCTTGAACAAAAGTGATGGCAGGACAAATCATTCATGCATGAACCATAATCCTTTTATTGTCTTTTCAATCTGGGTTAAAGTTGCCATAGAACACAACAATGTCACCAGTTAAATACAGCAAAAAAATTCATTCTGTATTTGATTAGGCATTTTTGAAAGTTAACACACAGTTGCGCATTTTTCACTAAGAACAATGAAAGTTTTTGTCTCCCTGAACTACATATACAACTTCATTCCTATATGTAGTTTGTGATGACCGTTGTATTATCAGCAAATACCTGCACTGGTCTGAAGGTTCCAGTGGCTTTCTGTGACTGGAATTAAATATAACAATTTATATTTTCAGTTTAGTACATCATTATCTATCCAAACGTCCAAACCTTTTCTACCTTTAAAAAGAGATAGTGATCTTTTAACTGTACAAAAACACATTGTTAAGCAACACTCAAAAGAACTATATTATATGCAAAAATTAAACAGTTCCACTAATGTCAAGGGTACAAAGAAGGGAAAAAATTTTGCATATTAATCAGAAGGGAAATACTGCCACCCAGTGGGTACAAAGGGTACGCATATTAAATAGAGTACATTTAAAATGGTTGATAGGACCAACAAGTATATATTGATCTATACGAGAAAGATGCACAAGTTAAACAGCCACCAATTAGTTCTCCAGATCTGATAAACATCAGGCCCTCCAGCTGTCATTAAAATCAGATTTTTCCAATTTTCCAGGAGCACAACCAGAACCACAAAGTAAATGGGTCACAGTGAAAAAAAGGGATCCAACTCTTCAGAAAATATATATTTTACACATTAGGTCAGGCATTTTGATTCAGAATAGATATTTTGTACATAGAAGCTTGTCTGTTAATGCCAACAACAAAGTGCTGAAAATCGGTGATTCCATACTTTTCAATGTTAAGAATCCCTATCTATGAATATCCAACTGTGCAAATTAAGTGGGTTTTTACATAAAAAAAGTCTGAATTTGCATAAGCCACCCTAATATGGGGTGTTTGTAAGAAATGTAATGATATACCTAATGAGGTAGAAGAACATAATAAATTAGAATAGTTGCATCAGATATCTGGAATATTGAATACTAGCCAACCCGCGGTGTAGCATACGCCGTATAATCAGGCCGCTTTTTAAATGATTTTTAAGCACAGAGGAAAAAATAAACATTTGAAAAATCCGTAATTTAATAAACCACCAAGAAAAGTAACATTGCAACAATGCACACTATGAACCAACATACAATTGTCCGTGACTGAAAACCGGAGGAGCACCATCGCGCTTTCTCCTTCCAAAGCGAAGGACGGGCTTGAACGGCGCTCGTTCAGTACGCACTGCCCGCTTATGTGCCCGCCCCCAACTCCCTACCCGAGTCGCTTTCGTCTGTGTACAGTCCACACGCACCTGTGAGTCACGTTGACTGTTAATTTTCCAAACACCGCCTCAGTCGGTTTCCACGTTGATTTTTCATTGTTCTTTTCGGTTCCGGCTGCTTTCTTTTTATATATAATCCACCAAGTCACCCGACCATGGGGGGCTTTACAAAGGGCAGGGATGTAATCAGTGCGAGCGTATGACCCGCACGCACTGGGAATTTCTCGTTCGTGGGGAACAATTGGAAGCCATGGTCTCCATCACGAATGGGGTTCAACGGCTTACCCACACCTCCCCGCACTGGGTAGACACACGTTGATCCATTCAGTGTAGCGCGCGTGCAGTACCGGACATACAAGGGCATCACAGACCTATTAATGCTCAATCTCAAGTGGCTGAAAGCCACTTGTCCCTCTAAGAATTTGGACGCCGACCGCTGTTGGGTCGTGTAACTATTTAGCAGGGGAGTCTCGTTCGTTTTGGAAATAACCAGCCAAATCGCTCCACCAACTAAGAACTGCCATGCACCACCACCCACAGAATCGAGAAAGAGCTATCAATCTGTCAATCCTGTCCGTGTCCGGGCCGGGTGAGGTTTCCTGTGTTGAGTCAAATGAAGCGAAAGGCTCCACACCTGTTGGTGCCCTTCCGTCAATTCCTTTAAGTTTCAGCTTTGTAACCATACTCCCCCCTGAACCCAAAGACTTTGGTTACCCAGTTGGCTGCCCGGCGGCGTCATCGCCTGTTGCGGGGCCTGCATTGGTGAAGCAGGTGAGACGGTAATGAAACAGAGGCACAGGGCTTATTGGTTTTTAAAGACTGCTTCCTTCATTGGGTTTTAACCAATGCACGGATCGAACCAACACACAATCGTCCGTGCGGCGCTCAGGGTGGAACGGGAGGAGAGGAGAAGGACATCCACTCCGCTCCCTCCGTCATGCTAGTCTGCTGATTTCTCTTTCAGTATACACTGCCTGCTCATGTGCCCACCTCCAACTCGTCACTGGAGTCGTTGTCGTCTTTGTACAGTCCAGATGCACCTGTGACTCATGTAGACCTTTCATTGCACTGTGCGGTTTTGGCTGCCTTTCTATATATAATCCACCAAGACACCCGACCACGGTGGGAGGGGGGTGTGTACAAAGTGCAGGAGTATCTAAGAAGACGCATATATGTCGCGGATGCGAATTGCTGTATGTAGCGTGTAAAACAGTTTGCTATAGTGCACGCGGTCGTGCGTCGTAACCGAAAACTCTTTTTAAAGACTGCTCACTTCATTGTGTTTTAACCTCAGTTGTAAAGGAACGTTTTAAGGATCCCATGGGAAACCCCTAGCAAACAGTTTTACACGCCGCGTATGGCGATTCACCTCCGCGAGAAACATGCCTCTATGAACAGTCAACGTGGATCGGAGCTGCATGTGACCTCGTCGCGTCCGAGTTGGTGGGCGTGGCTCTGTGAGTTGTCGTCGTATCCAATGGTCTTGGAGTTGGTGGGCGTGGCTCCTTCCAGCGTGCGCCATAGGTGTCTCACTTGTCGGCGGCTTAGTGAATCCACACCCCTTCCGGCGTGCTTTCCATGGTTGTCTTGCCTTAGTGAATTATATTTATATATAGATACCTTCCTACAGAGGTCCCATTGATCTCAAAAAAATGACACCATGTTCATAACCACCGACTTTGAAATTGTCTAAAACAATACCCTTATATTTGAAATTTGTCATTTTTAACCTTCTGGTTTTCTAAACCACTGGTGAAGAATCAGATGCTGAAAATATTATATTCATGATTATCAACCTTGAAATCTCATAAAAAGAACTTCACATGCCTGTATTAAATTAATTTTTTTCATTTATCTGAAAAGAAGTAACTTTGACTCTCTGTACTGCATTGGGGGTGAACCCTGGAGTTGGTTGATAACCACTTGCACAACTTCATTTTTTAAGACACCTTTTTTTTTTTGTTTAATTGTTTTTCATATGGGTATAACTTCATGCACAAAATATGGTTAATAATTTGTCTTACATAAGTACACATCAAGATGAGTTCAACGTTATATCATATGTGGGAGTTTTCTCATACCAGTGAATCAGAAGGGGGAAAAAAAAAAATGATTTTAAAGTGATGTTAAGAAATTCTTATGAACACAATAAACCGACAGAACTTGCTAACTGTGAAATTCCTAATTTCATATTATATTCTGACACAAATGAGATTTATTTTCAGAATTTAGAAAGTTCTAAAATTTTTAGCAGTTGACAGTCTCCACCATAAGCAAAGGAGATCTTTTGTTTTATACTAAAATTTGGCAACGAACAACCTACTTTATTATTTACAGTATAGATTGTGCTGTGATTTATTCTCAAGTTCAGAAATTACCTTCTGCTACTGTCAACTACAAGTAAAAATATTTATATATATCATGCCTTTCTTTTCACCGCCTTGTTCTGTAATTTTCAATTGATGATAGAACAGATATAATAGCTGATTTCAAAAATAAAGCTTACAAAGTAGCCTTTGGTACACCTCTAGACATTTGAATCTTATCCAAAATGTTCTTCAGAATTGAAGACCAATTCTTGATATAACATTTCTGTCTAAAGTTTTCTATAAAACTGTAATCAGACAACTTGAATTTTAAAATAAAAATTGTCTTAATGAGAAATTCAGACTGGTAGTCATACTTGTTGTGGCTAAGACACTGTTTTAATGATATTTTAATCTCATTCTGTACAAGAAAATGCCACCATTATATTCTTTCAAACTCAAGTGTTGCTTTAAATGCTACAGGGTGATTCACTCGAAAGAAGACCCCAAATATTCTGTAATAACTCCCGCTAGGATGAAGCAAACAAGTCGGGACTCCCCTGCGTTAGAGCAATGAGGTAGGCGCCAGACAGCTGTTGAGACATTTAACCTTCCTTTGCAACTTCTGGGTGAATACCACCCGTACTACTTCACTTAGTCACTCGACTTTTCATCAGGATGGTGGTGTACAGTATTGAGCAGCACATCTTTATTGCGCGAACCTATTGGGTCACCAATTCATTTAAGCAATGTCAGAAAATCTTGATGTCAGAATCAACTGGATGATCATGAGTTAACAGAAGGTTACTTCCAGCAAAATGGAGCAATGTGTCACACAGAGCCGGATCTGATACCACCAGACTTCTTCCTTTGGGGTATGCTCAAAGGAAAAGCCCGTTGGAACAAGCCTCGCACTGTGGAAGATTTGAAGGAAAACATCCAATATGAAATTGCTGCCATCGCCCGAGAGACATTTGCCGATACATTCAGTAACATGGAGCACCATGTCGAAATGTGTCTGTAAGTAAATAGAAACCACTTCCAGCATTACATGTAATGCAATAAATTACACACATGTCAAGGTATATAGCTTTACTATTCTTATTTTGTTTACCAAGTATTGATCAAATCATTTTCAATATGTGCAGAAGTCTGAAAATAATACTCCCTCATTCCTGTCCTCAGTTAGATAAGCTGTACCTCAGGTTTCTACTCCAAAAACAGAAAATTATAGTTCATTTTAATACTAACACCCAGGGGTGATAATTCTGTGAACATTACGTTAAAACTAAACACTAATAAATGGCTTGAATTTCATGGAACCCATCTCTAATTTAGGTGTTACCTCTGACAAAGGTTAAACTTTCCTTCATTACATTTCTGAGACTTCTAAAACTTCCTCTCTCTAGAGTATACACATTACAAAATCAAGGTGGCTTTTGAAGCTTCAGAATCTTGAAAAACAATTTACTTTGTCTCAAACAGAAATGACTAGTGTAATGCTTTATGTTTTAACAATTTACTTACTACTGTGCAGTTACTTTAAAAATATAACGGCAAGGGTCACACCTACACCAAGGAAGTATGACCTTGTGACAGCAGTTCTTAACTGTAGGTCAGCAAGTTAATTAAGTTTAGGTCATAAAAGGTTTAGCTCCTCTATATCTTACAGTACTTATTAAACTCCAGTGCATTCCTTGTGCTCTAAAGGCGCAGGGGCCTCACGTACAGACAAAATGGTACACACAGAAAAATCCAGATGCATAAAAGTGTGCGTATGCCAAGTTCCACACACTTCCCCTTTATAAATCCAATTAATGTGAAATTTAATGCATATGCATGCACCTACAGCCCCACACTGACTCATCCCAGAATTTTGCATATTTAAATATGCAAATTAATATAAATAGCTCCTTCCATTCAGTGTTTGGTTAAAAGACAATGGCAAAGGCAGATAGAAAAAAGAAGAATTTTAGCAGATGCAAAGTGGAGGCAAGGAAAAAAAGTACTATTTGTTGGCTTAAGCAGTGGTATAAGCAACAAAAGGGTGATACAGCATGGCGGAGACACTCAAAAGTTGAAGTTCAAAAAGTCACACAGTGCCCAAAATAAAAAGCAAGTGGTCAGATATCAAAGTCGATGTGAAAAGTGAGTTGCAGCACACCATCTGTTTATTCTGTTTCAGACAATAATACAAGATCTGACCCCCATGCCAAGGATGTGACTCAAGGTGCTGCTCTGCCCAGCACATCTTCAGTCTCTGTCAGTGCACACACCTCTGCCTTGGAAACTGCTGGGTGACCACCTGACTGTGTGCTGATGGATGCTGTTCTGGAGACACATAATGCAATAGTGGGTGCTGTAAATGATGTGGCCAATGAACTAAGGTATGTAAGGGTTGTATTATGTGATGCGGACCACAAATTAAGTGAATTGGTTAAAAAAATAAATGCTGTGTCTGATTACCGGTTTTTACATTCTGCTAATTACATTCAAACAAAGTTGTAATGCTAATCGTTTGGTGGGTCAGGGTTGGGTTCATCATAGCATATCTCTGCAGGTACGGGCAAGCCACGATTGTGTGCCACATTACGCAGCATGGCACATGCTTGCAGAATGCGACACACTTTCTGTGCACTATATAGCAGCACATTAATAGAATGAAAATGCTTTCTATTCACAAATGCAAATTACTTCTCTGAAAGTGCCTTATAGTGTGGTGTCAGCACCAATCACCACAACTGATCGATTCTCTGCTTTATACATGGCTCTTTGAGGTGACTTGCTATCCTTAAAAAGACTGCTTGCCTTTAGCCACACTAATTCAAGAAAGCACGTGCGACTGTGAGGAGTTGTCATTTTTATAGGATCTCCTGCTATAGATGATGTAATGCCAGCTCATTCTGATGTAACTTGTCCGGTGCCGTTGCAATATCAATGTTTGTGCAGTTGACCTCTCTGATTACATTTGGAAAAATGGATGTTGCTGTGAATTGCACTTTGATGTTTCCTAGTTCAACCAGTGTAAGAAAATCTTAACTGTCTGCATGACAAGTGAACAATACCATCCTATACAGCTAGCATGGTGCGACTCAGAGATGTTTATGAAATACCCAATTAGTCAGCAAGTTCACATTGAAAAGCACCTGTGGCTAAAAACTCGAATGTTCAAAGCTTGCAAAGGAGCACGTAGAGCGCAATTCCTCAAAGTCTGCCTTTGTAAAGCTGGAACCAGTTCAGAACACAGCTCCAAGAGAATAGCTATTAGAAATCGAAATCGACTTAGAAGCCAGTCATAATCATCTATAAATATGCTCTCTCTTCTAATTCTTCCATTTGCAATGTCTTCTAACAATGCTAAAGCAGCCATGGCAGTTGGAATTGTTTGGCCATTCCATGCAACATTATATTGTTACAGAATGATTTCAATCAAGTGAATTAAATTTGTTATTTCAGTGTATTTGATTATGCCCACATCATGGATGTGAATACGAAAAAGAAAGGGAAACAACACTTAGACAGTAGGATTACTTCGACGCTGGGTGTTGCCAGTTTGCAAAACCAAGCAGAAAAGTACAAACGCAAGGTACGGGACTACTGTAAAAATGTGCATGTCTTTACCCCAAGTTTAGTTTTTATACATCTCAAAGTGAGCGTGGAAACGGGTGTATGCAACATTTTTGTGTTTATGCACCATTTATACTTCAGGGTTTAAGGTCTTCTTAATATTCTTAAAATGAATAGGACAACTATAGGAAGTACTACAGCCAGTATTTTTCTCATTAACAAAAACAAAACATGTTATTAACAAAAAAAATAACTACATTAATGAAATGGAAAAAAAACTGTCTGAAAACTACAACTAAATGAAAATGAGAAAGTATAAATGACAACAATAATACTTTTTGTATTCTTGAATTCTTGAACTTCCAAGACATTTATGCTTGTGCATAATAGATAGAGATAGATAGATACTTTATTAATCCCAAGGAGATTATCCTGTCTTATTCTATGTTATTACATTAAGTTATTAAATTTCTATAATTTTTGTGTTCATCAATAAATTGTATTATTATTTTTGTATCTGTTTCTTTAGAATGAGCATGTTTCAGTTATCTTAGTATACTGTAAGTCTAACAGACATAAACCCTTTCTACTGCGAAAAGAAAGACAAACAAAGTGGAAGCCTCATTAAATTATTTAATCAAATTACTGAAATTACAAATGGCAAAACTGAAATTATTTAATCGATTTACATCGATCATTCAATTCTTCTTCTTACATTATTACACAATTTTCCTACATTTATTTTGTGTCCTTGGGTGGGCATTTTACTGATTTTTTTCTTACTAATTTTTTATTCATTACTAGCATTTCCAAAGGTAATATCGATAATAAATTGACTGATTAACATCCATCAATCAATTTTTCTTCTCACACAACATGTATTTATTAAAGAGGACCCATATAAAAATATAACAGTTTACTTTTAATACAGTTATTTGCCATAGATAATATTTTGAAACAGGTTGCCTAGTGGTACAGCTCGTAGCATTCTGCCCAATGGGAAGACTTCCTGTAGTATTTGTAGCCTACATGTAGCTGTAAGGAACTTGCAATACAGAGATAATACATGGTTAAAATGTTAATTATATGTTGCTCATTCAGTAAATGACCAGAGATGTTGCTGTAAAATGAAAATATGCTTGCAGAAATGTGCTACTTACATGGCAAAACTTTCATCTGTTTTGTCTGGTTTTACTGTCATTAACACAGTTTAATAACCGCTTTCAGCAGTATTTTAAAAAATAACCAAAGTTAGAATTCTCTGAAAAAAGTACACTTTCAAAGTCTGGTTTTCCTAACATAATCAGAGCACTTTACTGTTTTCATAGCATC